>NC_064615.1:1127313415-1127616446 GCF_023898315.1 Schistocerca nitens
ATCTCTTTTCCGATGCATTATTCCTCCTTTACTGCATCCCTCGCTCCCTCACATTGAAGAATTAACACACAATTTGCGTCTATATGAAATACTCTGGATTCTCTGCATTGTCCTTCTAAATCGAGATACGTTTCTACGGAAACGATAGGATTTTCTTTGGGGTTCCGAGTATCTCTTTTCCGATGCATTATTCCTCCTTTACTGCATCCCTCGCTAACTCACATTGACGAATTAACACACAAATTGCGTCCATATGAAATACTCTGGATTCCCTGCATTGTCCTTCTAAATCGAGATACGTTTCTACGGAAACGAAAGGATTTTCTTTTGGGAGTCGAGTATCTCTTTTCCGATGCATTATTCCTCCTTTACTGCATCCCTCGCTCCCTCACATTGACGAATTAACACACAATTTGCGTCCATATGAAATACTCTGGATTCCTTGCATTGTCCTTCTAAATCGAGATACGTTTCCACGGACACGATACGATTTCCTTTGGGGTTCCGTGTATCTCTTTTCCGATGCATTATTCCTCCTTTACTGCATCCCTCGCTCCCTCACATTGACGAATTAACACACAATTTGCGTCCATATGAAATACTCTGGGTTCCCTGCATTGTCCTTCTAAATCGAGATACGTTTCTACGGAAACGATAGGATTTTCCTTGGGGTTCCGAGTATCTCTTTTCCGATGCATTATTCCTCCTTTACTGCATCCCTCGCTAACTCACATTCACGAATTAACACACAATTTGCGTCCATATGAAATACTCTGGATTCCCTGCATTGGCCTTCTAAATCGAGATACGTTTCTACGGAAACGATTGGATTTTCTTTGGGGTTCCGAGTATCTCTTTTCCGATGCATTATTCGTCATTTACTGCATCCCTCGCTCCCTCACATTGACGAATTAACACACAATTTGCGTCCATATGAAATACTCTGTGTTCCCTGCATTATCTTTCTAAATCGGGATACGTTTCTACGGAAACGATAGGATTAACTTTTGGGAGTCGAGTATCTCTTTTCCGATGCATTATTCCTCCTTTACTGCATCCCTCGCTCCCTCACATTGACGAATTAACACACAATTTGCGTCCGTATGAAATACTCTGGATTCCCTGCATTGTCCTTCTAAATCGAGAAACGTTTCTACGGATAAGATAGGATTTTCTTTGGGGTTCCGAGTATCTCTTTTCCGATGCATTATTCCTCCTTTACTGCGTCCCTCACTCCCTCACATTGACGAATTAACACACAATTTGCGTCCATATGAAATACTCAGGATTCCCTGCATTGTCCTTCTAAATCGAGATACGTTTCTACGGATAAGATAGGATTTTCTTTGGGGTTCCGAGTATCTCTTTTCCGTTGCATTATTCCTCCTTTACTGCATTCCTCGCTCCCTCACATTGACTAATTAACACACAATTTGTGTCAATATGAAATACTCTGCATTCCCTGCATTGTCCTTCTAAATGGAGATACGTTTCTACGGAAACGATAGGATTTTCTTTGGGGTTCCGAGTATCTCTTTTCCGATGCATTATTCCTCCTTTACTGCATCCCTCGCTCCCTCACATTGACGAATTAACACACAATTTGCGTCCATATGAAATACTCTGGATTCCCTGCATTGTCCTTCTAAATCGAGATACGTTTCTTCGGTAACGATAGGATTTTCTTTGGGGTTCCGAGTGTCTCTTTTCCAATGCATTATTCCTCCTTTACTGCATCCCTCGCTCCCTGATATTGACGAATTAACACACAATTTGCGTCCATATGAAATACTCTGGATTCCCTGCATTGTCCTTCTAAATCGAGATACGTTTCTACGGAAACGATAGGATTTTCTTTGGGGTTCCGAGTATCTCTTTTCCGATGCATTATTCCTCCTTTACTGCATCCCTCGCTCCATCACATTGACGAATTAACACACAATTTGCGTCCATATGATATACTCTGGATTCCCTGCATTGTCCTTCTAAATCGAGATACGTTTCTACGGAAACGATAGGATTTTCTTTGGGGTTCCGAGTATCTCTTTTCCGATGCATTATTCCTCCCTTACTGCATCCCTCGCTCCCTTACATTGACGAATTAACACACAATTTGCGTCCATATGAAATACTCTGGTTTCCCTGCATTGTCCTTCTAAATCGAGTTACGTTTCTACGGAAACGATAGGATTTTCTTTGGGGTTCCGAGTATCTCTTTTCCGATGCATTATTCCTCCTTTACTGCATCCCTCGCTCCCTCACATTGACGAATTAACACACAATTTGCGTCCATATGAAATACTCAGGATTCCCTGCATTGTCCTTCTTAATCGAGATACGTTTCTTCGGAAACGATAGGATTTTCTTTGGGGTTCCGAGTATCTCTTTTCCGATGCATTATTCCTCCTTTACTGCATCCCTCGCTAACTCACATTGACGAATTAACACACAATTTGCGTCCATATGAAATACTCTGGTTCCCTGCATTGTCCTTCTAAATCGAGATACGTTTCTACGGAAACGATAGGATTTTCTTTGGGTTTCCGAGTATCTCTTTTCCGATGCATTATTACTCCTTTACTGTATCCCTCGCTCCCTCACATTGACGAATTAACACACAATTTGCGTCCATATGAAATACACTGGATTCCCTGCATTGTCCTTCTAAATCGGGATTCGTTTCTACGGAAACGACAGGATTTTCTTTGGGGTTCCGAGTATCTCTTTTCCGATGCATTATTCCTCCTTTACTGCATCCCTCGCTCCCTCACATTGCCGAATTAACACACAAATTGCGTCCATATGAAATACTCTGGGTTCCCTGCATTATCTTTCTAAATCGAGATACGTTTCTACGGAAACGATAGGATTTTCTTTTGGGAGTCGAGTATCTCTTTTCCGATGCATTATTCCTCCTTTACTGCATCCCTCGCTCTCTCACATTGACGAATTAACACACAATTTGCGTCCATATGAAATACTCTGGATTCCCTGCATTGTCCTTCTAAATGGAGATACGTTTCTACGGAAACGATTGGATTTTCTTTGGGGTTCCGAGTATCTCTTTTCCGATGCATTATTCCTCCTTTACTGCATCCCTCGCTCCCTCACATTGACGAATTAACACACAATTTGCGTCCATATGAAATACTCTGGATTCCCTGCATTGTCCTTCTAAATCGAGATACGTTTCTACGGAAACGATAGGATTTTCTGTGGGGTTCCGAGTATCTCTTTTCCGTTGCATTATTCCTCCTTTACTGCATTCCTCGCTCCCTCACATTGACTAATTAACACACAATTTGTGTCCATATGAAATACTCTGGATTCCCTGCATTGTCCTTCTATATCGAGATACGTTTCTACGGAAACGATAGGATTTTCTTTGGGGTTCCGAGTATCTCTTTTCCGATGCATTATTCCTCCTTTACTGCATCCCTCGCTCCCTCACATTGAAGAATTAACACACAATTTGCGTCTATATGAAATACTCTGGATTCTCTGCATTGTCCTTCTAAATCGAGATACGTTTCTACGGAAACGATAGGATTTTCTTTGGGGTTCCGAGTATCTCTTTTCCGATGCATTATTCCTCCTTTACTGCATCCCTCGCTAACTCACATTGACGAATTAACACACAAATTGCGTCCATATGAAATACTCTGGATTCCCTGCATTGTCCTTCTAAATCGAGATACGTTTCTACGGAAACGAAAGGATTTTCTTTTGGGAGTCGAGTATCTCTTTTCCGATGCATTATTCCTCCTTTACTGCATCCCTCGCTCCCTCACATTGACGAATTAACACACAATTTGCGTCCATATGAAATACTCTGGATTCCTTGCATTGTCCTTCTAAATCGAGATACGTTTCCACGGACACGATACGATTTCCTTTGGGGTTCCGTGTATCTCTTTTCCGATGCATTATTCCTCCTTTACTGCATCCCTCGCTCCCTCACATTGACGAATTAACACACAATTTGCGTCCATATGAAATACTCTGGGTTCCCTGCATTGTCCTTCTAAATCGAGATACGTTTCTACGGAAACGATAGGATTTTCCTTGGGGTTCCGAGTATCTCTTTTCCGATGCATTATTCCTCCTTTACTGCATCCCTCGCTAACTCACATTCACGAATTAACACACAATTTGCGTCCATATGAAATACTCTGGATTCCCTGCATTGGCCTTCTAAATCGAGATACGTTTCTACGGAAACGATTGGATTTTCTTTGGGGTTCCGAGTATCTCTTTTCCGATGCATTATTCGTCATTTACTGCATCCCTCGCTCCCTCACATTGACGAATTAACACACAATTTGCGTCCATATGAAATACTCTGTGTTCCCTGCATTATCTTTCTAAATCGGGATACGTTTCTACGGAAACGATAGGATTAACTTTTGGGAGTCGAGTATCTCTTTTCCGATGCATTATTCCTCCTTTACTGCATCCCTCGCTCCCTCACATTGACGAATTAACACACAATTTGCGTCCGTATGAAATACTCTGGATTCCCTGCATTGTCCTTCTAAATCGAGATACGTTTCTACGGATAAGATAGGATTTTCTTTGGGGTTCCGAGTATCTCTTTTCCGATGCATTATTCCTCCTTTACTGCGTCCCTCACTCCCTCACATTGACGAATTAACACACAATTTGCGTCCATATGAAATACTCAGGATTCCCTGCATTGTCCTTCTAAATCGAGATACGTTTCTACGGATAAGATAGGATTTTCTTTGGGGTTCCGAGTATCTCTTTTCCGTTGCATTATTCCTCCTTTACTGCATTCCTCGCTCCCTCACATTGACTAATTAACACACAATTTGTGTCAATATGAAATACTCTGCATTCCCTGCATTGTCCTTCTAAATCGAGATACGTTTCTACGGAAACGATAGGATTTTCTTTGGGGTTCCGAGTATCTCTTTTCCGATGCATTATTCCTCCTTTACAGCATCCCTCGCTCCCTCACATTGAAGAATTAACACACAATTTTCGTCTATATGAAATACTCTGGATTCCCTGCATTCTCCTTCTAAATCGAGATACGTTTCTACGGAAACGGTAGGATTTTCCTTGGGGTTCCGAGTATCTCTTTTCCGATGCATTATTCCTCCTTTACTGCATCCCTCGCTCCCTCACATTGACGAATTAACACACAATTTGCGTCCATATGAAATACTCTGGATTCCCTGCATTGTCATTGTAAATCGAGATACGTTTCTACGGAAACGATAGGATTTTCTTTGGGGTTCCGAGTATCTCTTTTCCGATGCATTATTCCTCCTTTACTGCATCCCTCGCTCCCTCACATTGACGAATTAACACACAATTTGCGACCATATGATATACTCTGGATTCCCTGCATTGTCCTTCTAAATCGAGATACGTTTCTACGGAAACGATAGGATTTTCTTTGGGGTTCCGAGTATCTCTTTTCCGATGCATTATTCCTCCTTTACAGCATCCCTCGCTAACTCACATTGACGAATTAACACACAATTTGCGTCCATATGAAATACTCAGGATTCCCTGCATTGTCCATCTAAATCGAGATACGTTTCTACGGGAACGATAGGATTTTCTTTGGGGTTCCGAGTATCTCTTTTCCGATGCATTATTCCTCCTTTACTGCATCCCTCGCTCCCTCACATTGAAGAATTAACACACAATTTGCGTCTATATGAAATACTCTGGATTCCCTGCATTGTCCTTCTAAATCGAGATACGTTTCTACGGAAACGATAGGATTTTCTTTGGGGTTCCGAGTATCTCTTTTCCGATGGATTATTCCTCCTATAATGCATCCCTCGCTAACTCACATTGACGAATTAACACACAAATTGCGTCCATATGAAATACTCTGGATTCCCTGCATTGTCCTTCTAAATCGAGATACGTTTCTACGGAAACGATAGGATTTTCTTTTGGGAGTCGAGTATCTCTTTTCCGATGCATTATTCCTCCTTTACTGCATCCCTCGCTCCCTCACATTGACGAATTAACACACAATTTGCGTCCATATGAAATACTCTGGATTCCTTGCATTGTCCTTCTAAATCGAGATACGTTTCTACGGACACGATAGGATTTCCTTTGGGGTTCCGAGTATCTCTTTTCCGATGCATTATTCCTCCTTTACTGCATCCCTCGCTCCCTCACATTGACGAATTAACACACAATTTGCGTCCATATGAAATACTCTGGATTCCCTGCATTGTCCTTCTAAATCGAGATACGTTTCTACGGAAACGATAGGATTTTCCTTGGGGTTCCGAGTATCTCTTTTCCGATGCATTATTCCTCCTTTACTGCATCCCTCGCTAACTCACATTCACGAATTAACACACAATTTGCGTCCATATGAAATACTCTGGATTCCCTGCATTGTCCTTCTAAATCGAGATACGTTTCTATGGAAACGATTGGATTTTCTTTGGGGTTCCGAGTATCTCTTTTCCGATGCATTATTCGTCATTTACTTCATCCCTCGCTCCCTCACATTGACGAATAAACACACAATTTGCGTCCATATGATATACTCTGGATTCCCTGCATTGTCCTTCTAAATCGGGATTCGTTTCTACGGAAACGACAGGATTTTCTTTGGGGTACCGAGTATCTCTTTTCCGATGCATTATTCCTCCTTTACTGCATGCCTCGCTCCCTCACATTGCCGAATTAACACACAAATTGCGTCCATATGAAATACTCTGTGCTCCCTGCATTATCTTTCTAAATCGGGATACGTTTCTACGGAAACGATAGGATTAACTTTTGGGAGTCGAGTATCTCTTTTCCGATGCATTATTCCTCCTTTACTGCATCCCTCGCTCCCTCACATTGACGAATTAACACACAATTTGCGTCCATATGAAATACTCTGGATTCCATGCATTGTCCTTCTAAATCGAGATACGTTTCTACGGATAAGATAGGATTTTCTTTGGGGTTCCGAGTATCTCTTTTCCGATGCATTATTCCTCCTTTACTGCATCCCTCGCTCCCTCACATTGACGAATTAACACACAATTTGCGTCCATATGAAATACTCAGGATTCCCTGCATTGTCCTTCTAAATCGAGATACGTTTCTACGGATAAGATAGGATTTTCTTTGGGGTTCCGAGTATCTCTTTTCCGTTGCATTATTCCTCCTTTACTGAATTCCTCGCTCCTTCACATTGACGAATTAACACACAATTTGTGTCCATATGAAATACTCTGGATTCCCTGCATTGTCCTTCTAAATCGAGATACGTTTCTACGGAAACGATAGGATTTTCTTTGGGGTTCCGAGTATCTCTTTTCCGATGCATTATTCCTCCTTTACTGCATCCCTCGCTCCCTCACATTGTAGAATTAACACACAATTTGCGTCTATATGAAATACTCTGGATTCCCTGCATTCTCCTTCTAAATCGAGATACGTTTCTACGGAAACGGTAGGATTTTCTTTGGGGTTCCGAGTATCTCTTTTCCGATGCATTATTCCTCCTTTACTGCATCCCTCGCTCCCTCACATTGACGAATTAACACACAATTTGCGTCCATATGAAATACTCTGGATTCCCTGCATTGTCATTGTAAATCGAGATACGTTTCTACGGAAACGATACTATTTTCTTTGGTATTCCGAGTATCTCTTTTCCGATGCATTATTCCTCCTTTACTGCATCCCTCGCTCCCTCACATTGACGAATTAACACACAATTTGCGACCATATGATATACTCTGGATTCCCTGCATTGTCCTTCTAAATCGAGATACGTTTCTACGGAAACGATAGGATTTTCTTTGGGTTCCGAGTATCTCTTTTCCGATGCATTATTCCTCCTTTACTGCATCCCTCGCTCCCTCACATTGACGAATTAACACACAATTTGCGTCCATATGAAATACTCAGGAATCACTGCATTGTCCTTCTAAATCGAGATACGTTTCTACGGAAAAGACAGGATTTTCTTTGGGGTTCCGAGTATCTCTTTTCCGATGCATTATTCCTCCTTTACAGCATCCCTCGCTAACTCACATTGACGAATTAACACACAACTTGCGTCCATATGAAATACTCTGGATTCCCTGCATTGTCCATCTAAATCGAGATACGTTTCTACGGAAACGATAGGATTTTCTTTGGGGTTCCGAGTATCTCTTTTCCGATGCATTATTCGTCCTTTACTGCATCCCTCGCACCCTCACATTGACGAATTAACACACAATTTGCGTCCATATAAAATACTCTGGATTCCCTGCATTGTCCTTCTAAATCGGGATTCGTTTCTACGGAAACGACAGGATTTTCTTTGGGGTTCCGAGTATCTCTTTTCCGATGCATTATTCCTCCTTTACTGCATCCCTCGCTCCCTAACATTGCCGAATTAACACACAAATTGCGTCCATATGAAATACTCTGGGTTCCCTGCAGTCTCTTTCCAAATCGTGATACGTTTCTACGGAAACGATAGGATTTTCTTTTGGGAGTCGAGTATCTCTTTTCCGATGCATTATTCCTCCTTTACTGCATCCCTCGCTCCCTCACATTGACGAATTAACACACAATTTGCGTCCATATGAAATACTCTGGATTCCCTGCATTGTCCTTCTAAATCGAGATACGTTTCTACGGAAACGATAGGATTTCCTTTGGGGTTCCGAGTATCTCTTTTCCGATGCATTATTCCTCCTTTACTGCATCCCTCGCTCCCTGACATTGGCGAATTAACACACAATTTGCGTCCATATGAAATACTCTGGATTCCCTGCATTGTCCTTCTAAATCGAGATACGTTTCTACGGAAACGATAGGATTTTCTTTGGGGTTCCGCGTATCTCTTTTCCGATACATTATTCCTCCTTTACTGCATCCCTCGCTTCCTCACATTGACGAATTAACACACAATTTGCGTCCATATGAAATACTCTGGTTTCCCTGCATTGTCCTTCTAAATCGAGATACGTTTCTACGGAAACGATAGGATTTTCTTTGGGGTTCCGAGTATCTCTTTTCCGATGCATTATTCCTCCTTTACTGCATCCCTCGCTAACTCACATTCACGAATTAACACACAATTTGCGTCCATATGAAATACTCTGGATTCCCTGCATTGTCCTTCTAAATCGAGATACGTTTCTACGGAAACGATAGGATTTTCTTTGGGGTTCCGAGTATCTCTTTTCCGATGCATTATTCGTCCTTTACTGCATCCCTCGCTCCGTCACATTGACGAATTAACACACAATTTGCGTCCATATGAAATACTCTGGATTCCCTGCATTGTCCTTCTAAATCGGGATTCGTTTCTACGGAAACGACAGGATTTTCTTTGGGGTTCCGAGTATCTCTTTTCCGATGCATTATTCCTCCTTTACTGCATCCCTCGCTCCCTCACATTGCTGAATTAACACACAAATTGCGTCCATATGAAATACTCTGGGTTCCCTGCATTATCTTTCTAAATCGGGATACGTTTCTACGGAAACGATAGGATTTTCTTTGGGGTTCCGAGTATCTCTTTTCCGATGCATTATTCGTCCTTTACTGCATCCCTCGCTCCCTCACATTGACGAATTAACACACAATTTGCGTCCATATGAAATACTCTGGATTCCCTGCATTGTCCTTCAAAATCGGGATTCGTTTCTACGGAAACGACAGGATTTTCTTTGGGGTTCCGAGTATCTCTTTTCCGATGCATTATTCCTCCTTCACTGCATCCCTCGCTCCCTAACATTTCCGAATTAACACACAAATTGCGTCCATATGAAATACTCTGGGTTCCCTGCATTCTCTTTCCAAATCGTGATACGTTTCTACTGAAACGATAGGATTTCCTTTTGGGAGTCGAGTATCTCTTTTCCGATGCATTATTCCTCCTTTACTGCATCCCTCGCTCCCTCACATTGACGAATTAACACACAATTTGCGTCCATATGAAATACTCTGGATTCCCTGCATTGTCCTTCTAAATCGAGATACGTTTCTACGGAAACGATAGGATTTCCTTTGGGGTTCCGAGTATCTCTTTTCCGATGCATTATTCCTCCTTTACTGCATCCCTCGCTCCCTCACATTGACGAATTAACACACAATTTGCGTCCATATCAAATACTCTAGATTCCCTGCATTGTCCTCCTAAATCGAGATACGTTTCTACGGAAACGATAGGATTTTCTTTGGGGTTCCGAGTATCTCTTTTCCGATGCATTATTCGTCCTTTACTGCATCCCTCGCTCCCACACATTAACGAATTAACACATAATTTGCGTCCATATGAAATGCTCAGGATTCCCTGCATTGTCCTTCTAAATCGAGATTCGTTTCTATGGATAAGATAGGATTTTCTTTGGGGTTCCGAGTATCTCTTTTCCGTTGCATTATTCCTCCTTTACTGCATTCCTCGCTCCCTCACATTGACGAATTAACACACAATTTGTGTCCATATGAAATACTCTGGATTCCCTGCATTGTCCTTCTAAATCGAGATACGTTTCTACGGAAACGATAGGATTTTCTTTGGGGTTCCGAGTATGTCTTTTCCGATGCATGATTCCTCCTTTACTGCATCCCTCGCTCCCTCACATTGAAGAATTAACACACAATTTGCGTCTATATGAAATACTCTGGATTCCCTGCATTGTCCTTCTAAATCGAGATACGTTTCTACGGAAACGATAGGATTTTCTTTGGGGTTCCGAGTATCTCTTTTCCGATGCATTATTCGTCCTTTACTGCATCCCTCGCTCCGTCACATTGACGAATTAACACACAATTTGCGTCCATATGAAATACTCTGGATTCCCTGCATTGTCCTTCTAAATCGGGATTCGTTTCTACGGAAACGACAGGATTTTCTTTGGGGTTCCGAGTATCTCTTTTCCGATGCATTATTCCTCCTTTACTGCATCCCTCGCTCCCTCACATTGCTGAATTAACACACAAATTGCGTCCATATGAAATACTCTGGGTTCCCTGCATTATCTTTCTAAATCGGGATACGTTTCTACGGAAACGATAGGATTTTCTTTGGGGTTCCGAGTATCTCTTTTCCGATGCATTATTCCTCCTTTACTGCATCCCTCGCTCCCTCACATTGACGAATTAACACACAATTTGCGTCCATATGAAATACTCTGGATTCCCTGCATTGTCCTTCTAAATCGGGATTCGTTTCTACGGAAACGACAGGATTTTCTTTGGGGTTCCGAGTATCTCTTTTCCGATGCATTATTCGTATTATTCCTCCTTTACTGCATTCCTCGCTCCCTCACATTGACGAATTAACACACATTTTGCGTCCATATGAAATACTCTGGATTCCCTGCATTGTCATTGTAAATCGAGATACGTTTCTACGGAAACGATAGGATTTTCTTTGGGGTTCCGAGTATCTCTTTTCCGATGCATTATTCCTCCTTTACTGCATCCCTCGCTCCCTCACATTGACGAATTAACACACAATTTGCGTCCATATGATATACTCTGGATTCCCTGCATTGTCCTTCTAAATCGAGATACGTTTCTACGGAAACGATAGGATTTTCTTTGGGGTTCCGAGTATCTCTTTTCCGATGCATTATTCCTCCTTTACTGCATCCCTCGCTCCCTCACATTGACGAATTAACACACAATTTGCGTCCATATGAAATACTCTGGATTCCCTGCATTGTCCTCCTAAATCGAGATACATTTCTACGGAAACGATAGGATTTTCTTTGGGGTTCCGAGTATCTCTTTTCCGATGCATTATTCCTCCTTTACTGCATCCCTCGCTCCCTCACATTGACGAATTAACACACAATTTGCGTCCATATGATATACTCAGGATTCCCTGCATTGTCCTTCTAAATCGAGATACGTTTCTACGGAAACGATAGGATTTTCTTTGGGGTTCCGAGTATCTCTTTTCCAATGCATTATTCGTCCTTTACTGCATCCCTCGCTCCCTCACATTGTCGAATTAACACACAATTTGCGTCCATATGAAATACTCTGGATTCCCTGCATTGTCCTTCTAAATCGGGACTCGTTTCTACGGAAACGACAGGATTTTCTTTGGGGTTCCGAGTATCTCTTTCCCGATGCATTACTCCTCCTTTACTGCATCCCTCGCTCCCTCACATTGCCGAATTAACACACAAATTGCGTCCATACGAAATACTCTGGGTTCCCTGCATTATCTTTCTAAATCGGGATACGTTTATACGGAAACGATAGGATTTTCTTTTGGGTGTCGAGTATCTCTTTTCCGATGCATTATTCCTCGTTTACTGCATCCCTCGCTCCCTCACATTGACGAATTAACACACAATTTGCGTCCATATGAAATACTCTGGATTCCCTGTATTGTCCTTCTAAATCGAGATACGTTTCTACAGAAACGATAGGATTTTCTTTGGGGTTCCGAGTGTCTCTTTTCCGATGCATTATTCCTCCTTTACTGCATCCCTCGCTCCCTCACATTGACGAATTAACACACAATTTGCGTCCATATGAAATACTCTGGATTCCCTGCAATGTCCTTCTAAATCGAGATACGTTTCTACGGAAACGATAGGATTTTCTTTGGGGTTCCGAGTATCTCTTTTCCGATGCATTATTATTCCTTTACTGCATCCCTCGCTCCCTGATATTGACGAATTAACACACAATTTGTGTCCATATGAAATACTCTGGATTCCCTGCATTGTCCTCCTAAATCGAGATACGTTTCTACGGAAACGATAGGATTTTCTTTGGGGTTCTGCGTATCTCTTTTCCGATACATTATTCCTCCTTTACTGCATCCCTCGCTCCCACACATTGACGAATTAACACACAATTTGCGTCCATATGAAATACTCTGGATTCCCTGCAATGTCCTTCTAAATCGAGATACGTTTCTACGGAAACGATAGGATTTTCTTTGGGGTTCCGAGTATCTCTTTTCCGATGCATTATTATTCCTTTACTGCATCCCTCGCTCCCTGATATTGACGAATTAACACACAATTTGTGTCCATATGAAATACTCTGGATTCCCTGCATTGTCCTCCTAAATCGATATACGTTTCTACGGAAACGATAGGATTTTCTTTGGGGTTCCGAGTATCTCTTTTCCGATGCATTATTCCTCCTTTACTGCATCCCTCGCTAACTCACATTGACGAATTAACACACAATTTGCGTCCATATGAAATACTCTGGATTCCCTGCATTGTCCTTCTAAATCGAGATACGTTTCTACGGAAACGATAGGATTTTCTTTGGGTTTCCGAGTATCTCTTTTCCGATGCATTATTACTCCTTTACTGTATCCCTCGCTCCCTCACATTGACGAATTAACACACAATTTGCGTCCATATGAAATACTCTGGATTCCCTGCATTGTCCTTCTAAATCGGGATTCGTTTCTATGGAAACGACAGGATTTTCTTTGGGGTTCCGAGTATCTCTTTTCCGATGCATTATTCCTCCTTTACTGCATCCCTCGCTCCCTCACATTGCCGAATTAACACACAAATTGCGTCCATATGAAATACTCGGGGTTCCCTGCATTATCTTTCTAAATCGAGATACGTTTCTACGGAAACGATAGGATTTTCTTTTGGGAGTCGAGTATCTCTTTTCCGATGCATTATTCCTCCTTTACTGCATCCCTCGCTCTCTCACATTGACGAATTAACACACAATTTGCGTCCATATGAAATACTCTGGATTCCCTGCATTGTCCTTCTAAATCGAGATACGTTTCTACGGAAACGATAGGATTTTCTTTGGGGTTCCGAGTATCTCTTTTCCGATGCATTATTATTCCTTTACTGCATCCCTCGCTCCCTGATATTGACGAATTAACACACAATTTGTGTCCATATGAAATACTCTGGATTCCCTGCATTGTCCTCCTAAATCGATATACGTTTCTACGGAAACGATAGGATTTTCTTTGGGGTTCCGAGTATCTCTTTTCCGATGCATTATTCCTCCTTTACTGCATCCCTCGCTAACTCACATTGACGAATTAACACACAATTTGCGTCCATATGAAATACTCTGGATTCCCTGCATTGTCCTTCTAAATCGAGATACGTTTCTACGGAAACGATAGGATTTTCTTTGGGTTTCCGAGTATCTCTTTTCCGATGCATTATTACTCCTTTACTGTATCCCTCGCTCCCTCACATTGACGAATTAACACACAATTTGCGTCCATATGAAATACTCTGGATTCCCTGCATTGTCCTTCTAAATCGGGATTCGTTTCTATGGAAACGACAGGATTTTCTTTGGGGTTCCGAGTATCTCTTTTCCGATGCATTATTCCTCCTTTACTGCATCCCTCGCTCCCTCACATTGCCGAATTAACACACAAATTGCGTCCATATGAAATACTCGGGGTTCCCTGCATTATCTTTCTAAATCGAGATACGTTTCTACGGAAACGATAGGATTTTCTTTTGGGAGTCGAGTATCTCTTTTCCGATGCATTATTCCTCCTTTACTGCATCCCTCGCTCTCTCACATTGACGAATTAACACACAATTTGCGTCCATATGAAATACTCTGGATTCCCTGCATTGTCCTTCTAAATCGAGATACGTTTCTACGGAAACGATAGGATTTTCTTTGGGGTTCCGAGTATCTCTCTTCCGATGCATTATTCCTCCTTTACTGCATCCCTCGCTCCCTCACATTGACGAATTAACACACAATTTGCGTCCATATGATATACTCTTAATTCCCTGCATTGTCCTTCTAAATCGAGATACGTTTCTACGGAAACGATAGGATTTTCTTTGGGGTTCCGAGTATCTCTTTTCCGATGCATTATTCCTCCTTTACTGCATCCCTCGCTCCCTTACATTGACGAATTAACACACAATTTGCGTCCATATGAAATACTCTGGATTCCCTGCATTGTCCTCCTAAATCGAGATACGTTTCTACGGAAACGATAGGATTTTCTTTGGGGTTCCGAGTATCTCTTTTCCGATGCATTATTCCTCCTTTACTGCATCCCTCGCTCCCTCACATTGACGAATTAACACACAATTTGCGTCCATATGAAATACTCTGGATTCCCTGCATTGTCCTTCTTAATCGAGGTACGTTTCTTCGGAAACGATAGGATTTTCTTTGGGGTTCCGAGTATCTCTTTTCCGATGCATTATTCCTCCTTTACTGCATCCCTCGCTAACTCACATTGACGAATTAACACACAATTTGCGTCCATATGAAATACTCTGGATTCCCTGCATTGTCCTTCTAAATCGAGATACGTTTCTACGGAAACGATAGGATTTTCTTTGGGTTTCCGAGTATCTCTTTTCCGATGCATTATTACTCCTTTACTGTATCCCTCGCTCCCTCACATTGACGAATTAACACACAATTTGCGTCCATATGAAATACTCTGGATTCCCTGCATTGTCCTTCTAAATCGGGATTCGTTTCTACGGAAACGACAGGATTTTCTTTGGGGTTCCGAGTATCTCTTTTCCGATGCATTATTCCTCCTTTACTGCATCCCTCGCTCCCTCACATTGCCGAATTAACACACAAATTGCGTCCATATGAAATACTCTGGGTTCCCTGCATTATCTTTCTAAATCGAGATACGTTTCTACGGAAACGATAGGATTTTCTTTTGGGAGTCGAGTATCTCTTTTCCGATGCATTATTCCTCCTTTACTGCATCCCTCGCTCTCTCACATTGACGAATTAACACACAATTTGCGTCCATATGAAATACTCTGGATTCCCTGCATTGTCCTTCTAAATGGAGATACGTTTCTACGGAAACGATAGGATTTTCTTTGGGGTTCCGAGTATCTCTTTTCCGATGCATTATTCCTCCTTTACTGCATCCCTCGCTCCCTCACATTGACGAATTAACACACAATTTGCGTCCATATGAAATACTCTGGATTCCCTGCATTGTCCTTCTAAATCGAGATACGTTTCTACGGAAACGATAGGATTTTCTTTGGGGTTCCGAGTATCTCTTTTCCGTTGCATTATTCCTCCTTTACTGCATTCCTCGCTCCCTCACATTGACTAATTAACACACAATTTGTGTCCATATGAAATACTCTGGATTCCCTGCATTGTCCTTCTAAATCGAGATACGTTTCTACGGAAACGATAGGATTTTCTTTGGGGTTCCGAGTATCTCTTTTCCGATGCATTATTCCTCCTTTACTGCATCCCTCGCTCCCTCACATTGAAGAATTAACACACAATTTGCGTCTATATGAAATACTCTGGATTCCCTGCATTGTCCTTCTAAATCGAGATACGTTTCTACGGAAACGATAGGATTTTCTTTGGGGTTCCGAGTATCTCTTTTCCGATGCATTATTCCTCCTTTACTGCATCCCTCGCTAACTCACATTGACGAATTAACACACAATTTGCGTCCATATGATATACTCTTAATTCCCTGCATTGTCCTTCTAAATCGAGATACGTTTCTACGGAAACGATAGGATTTTCTTTGGGGTTCCGAGTATCTCTTTTCCGATGCATTATTCCTCCTTTACTGCATCCCTCGCTAACTCACATTGACGAATTAACACACAATTTGCGTCCATATGATATACTCTTAATTCCCTGCATTGTCCTTCTAAATCGAGATACGTTTCTACGGAAACGATAGGATTTTCTTTGGGGTTCCGAGTATCTCTTTTCCGTTGCATTATTCCTCCTTTACTGCATTCCTCGCTCCCTCACATTGACTAATTAACACACAATTTGTGTCCATATGAAATACTCTGGATTCCCTGCATTGTCCTTCTAAATCGAGATACGTTTCTACAGAAACGATAGGATTTTCTTTGGGGTTCCGAGTATCTCTTTTCCGATGCATTATTCCTCCTTTACTGCATCCCTCGCTCCCTCACATTGAAGAATTAACACACAATTTGCGTCTATATGAAATACTCTGGATTCCCTGCATTGTCCTTCTAAATCGAGATACGTTTCTACGGAAACGATAGGATTTTCTTTGGGGTTCCGAGTATCTCTCTTCCGATGCATTATTCCTCCTTTACTGCATCCCTCGCTCCCTCACATTGACGAATTAACACACAATTTGCGTCCATATGATATACTCTTAATTCCCTGCATTGTCCTTCTAAATCGAGATACGTTTCTACGGAAACGATAGGATTTTCTTTGGGGTTCCGAGTATCTCTTTTCCGATGCATTATTCCTCCTTTACTGCATCCCTCGCTCCCTTACATTGACGAATTAACACACAATTTGCGTCCATATGAAATACTCTGGATTCCCTGCATTGTCCTCCTAAATCGAGATACGTTTCTACGGAAACGATAGGATTTTCTTTGGGGTTCCGAGTATCTCTTTTCCGATGCATTATTCCTCCTTTACTGCATCCCTCGCTCCCTCACATTGACGAAATAACACACAATTTGCGTCCATATGAAATACTCTGGATTCCCTGCATTGTCCTTCTTAATCGAGATACGTTTCTTCGGAAACGATAGGATTTTCTTTGGGGTTCCGAGTATCTCTTTTCCGATGCATTATTCCTCCTTTACTGCATCCCTCGCTAACTCACATTGACGAATTAACACACAATTTGCGTCCATATGAAATACTCTGGATTCCCTGCATTGTCCTTCTAAATCGAGATACGTTTCTACGGAAACGATAGGATTTTCTTTGGGTTTCCGAGTATCTCTTTTCCGATGCATTATTACTCCTTTACTGTATCCCTCGCTCCCTCACATTGACGAATTAACACACAATTTGCGTCCATATGAAATACTCTGGATTCCCTGCATTGTCCTTCTAAATCGGGATTCGTTTCTACGGAAACGACAGGATTCTCTTTGGGGTTCCGAGTATCTCTTTTCCGATGCATTATTCCTCCTTTACTGCATCCCTCGCTCCCTCACATTGCCGAATTAACACACAAATTGCGTCCATATGAAATACTCTGGGTTCCCTGCATTATCTTTCTAAATCGAGATACGTTTCTACGGAAACGATAGGATTTTCTTTTGGGAGTCGAGTATCTCTTTTCCGATGCATTATTCCTCCTTTACTGCATCCCTCGCTCTCTCACATTGACGAATTAACACACAATTTGCGTCCATATGAAATACTCTGGATTCCCTGCATTGTCCTTCTAAATGGAGATACGTTTCTACGGAAACGATAGGATTTTCTTTGGGGTTCCGAGTATCTCTTTTCCGATGCATTATTCCTCTTTTACTGCATCCCTCGCTCCCTCACATTGACGAATTAACACACAATTTGCGTCCATATGAAATACTCTGGATTCCCTGCATTGTCCTTCTAAATCGAGATACGTTTCTACGGAAACGATAGGATTTTCTTTGGGGTTCCGAGTATCTCTTTTCCGTTGCATTATTCCTCCTTTACTGCATTCCTCGCTCCCTCACATTGACTAATTAACACACAATTTGTGTCCATATGAAATACTCTGGATTCCCTGCATTGTCCTTCTAAATCGAGATACGTTTCTACGGAAACGATAGGATTTTCTTTGGGGTTCCGAGTATCTCTTTTCCGATGCATTATTCCTCCTTTACTGCATCCCTCGCTCCCTCACATTGAAGAATTAACACACAATTTGCGTCTATATGAAATACTCTGGATTCCCTGCATTGTCCTTCTAAATCGAGATACGTTTCTACGGAAACGATAGGATTTTCTTTGGGGTTCCGAGTATCTCTTTTCCGATGCATTATTCCTCCTTTACTGCATCCCTCGCTAACTCACATTGACGAATTAACACGCAAATTGCGTCCATATGAAATACTCTGGATTCCCTGCATTGTCCTTCTAAATCGAGATACGTTTCTACGGAAACGATAGGATTTTCTTTTGGGAGTCGAGTATCTCTTTTCCGATGCATTATTCCTCCTTTACTGCATCCCTCGCTCCCTCACATTGACGAATTAACACACAATTTGCGTCCATATGAAATACTCTGGATTCCTTGCATTGTCCTTCTAAATCGAGATACGTTTCTACGGACACGATAGGATTTCCTTTGGGGTTCCGAGTATCTCTTTTCCGATGCATTATTCCTTCTTTACTGCATCCCTCGCTCCCTCACATTGACGAATTAACATACAATTTGCGTCCATATGAAATACTCTGGATTCCCTGCATTGTCCTTCTAAATCGAGATACGTTTCTACGGAAACGATAGGATTTTCCTTGGGGTTCCGAGTATCTCTTTTCCGATGCATTATTCCTCCTTTACCGCATCCCTCGCTAACTCACATTCACGAATTAACACACAATTTGCGTCCATATGAAATACTCTGGATTCCCTGCATTGTCCTTCTAAATCGAGATACGTTTCTACGGAAACGATTGGATTTTCTTTGGGGTTCCGAGTATCTCTTTTCCGATGCATTATTCGTCATTTACTGCATCCCTCGCTCCCTCACATTGACGAATTAACACACAATTTGCGTCCATATGAAATACTCTGGATTCCCTGCATTGTCCTTCTAAATCGGGATTCGTTTCTACGGAAACGACAGGATTTTCTTTGGGGTACCGAGTATCTCTTTTCCGATGCATTGTTCCTCCTTTACTGCATCCCTCGCTCCCTCACATTGCCGAATTAACACACAAATTGCGTCCATATGAAATACTCTGTGTTCCCTGCATTATCTTTCTAAATCGGGATACGTTTCTACGGAAACGATAGGATTAACTTTTGGGAGTCGAGTATCTCTTTTCCGATGCATTATTCCTCCTTTACTGCATCCCTCGCTCCCTCACATTGACGAATTAACACACAATTTGCGTCCATATGAAATACTCTGGATTCCCTGCATTGTCCTTCTAAATCGAGATACGTTTCTACAGATAAGATAGGATTTTCTTTGGGGTTCCGAGTATCTCTTTTCCGATGCATTATTCCTCCTTTACTGCATCCCTCGCTCCCTCACATTGACGAATTAACACACAATTTGCGTCCATATGAAATACTCAGGATTCCCTGCATTGTCCTTCTAAATCGAGATACGTTTCTACGGGTAAGATAGGATTTTCTTTGGGGTTCCGAGTATCTCTTTTCCGATGCATTATTCCTCCTTTACTGAATTCCTCGCTCCCTCACATTGACGACTTAACACACAATTTGTGTCCATATGAAATACTCTGGATTCCCTGCATTGTCCTTCTAAATCGAGATACGTTTCTACGGAAACGATAGGAATTTCTTTGGGGTTCCGAGTATCTCTTTTCCGATGCATTATTCCTCCTTTACTGCATCCCTCGCTCCCTCACATTGAAGAATTAACACACAATTTGCGTCTATATGAAATACTCTGGATTCCCTGCATTCTCCTTCTAAATCGAGATACGTTTCTACGGAAACGGTAGGATTTTCCTTGGGGTTCCGAGTATCTCTTTTCCGATGCATTATTCCTCCTTTACTGCATCCCTCGCTCCCTCACATTGACGAATTAACACACAATTTGCGTCCATATGAAATACTCTGGATTCCCTGCATTGTCATTATAAATCGAGATACGTTTCTACGGAAACGATAGGATTTTCTTTGGGGTTCCGAGTATCTCTTTTCCGATGCATTATTCCTCCTTTACTGCATCCCTCGCTCCCTCACATTGACGAATTAACACACAATTTGCGACCATATGATATACTCTGGATTCCCTGCATTGTCCTTCTAAATCGAGATACGTTTCTACGGAAACGATAGGATTTTCTTTGGGGTTCCGAGTATCTCTTTTCCGATGCATTATTCCTCCTTTACTGCATCCCTCGCTCCTTCACATTGACGAATTAACACCCAATTTGCGTCCATATGAAATACTCTGGATTCCCTGCATTGTCCTCCTAAATCGAGATACGTTTCTACGGAAACGATAGGATTTTCTTTGGGGTTCCGAGTATCTCTTTTCCGATGCATTATATCTCCTTTACTGCATCCCTCGCTCCCTCACATTGACGAATTAACACACAATTTGCGTCCATATGAAATACTCAGGAATCACTGCATTGTCCTTCTAAATCGAGATACGTTTCTACGGAAACGATAGGATTTTCTTTGGGGTTCCGAGTATCTCTTTTCCGATGCATTATTCCTCCTTTACAGCATCCCTCGCTAACTCACATTGACGAATTAACACACAATTTGCGTCCATATGAAATACTCTGGATTCCCTGCATTGTCCTTCTAAATCGAGATTCGTTTCTACGGAAACGATAGGATTTTCTTTGGGGTTCCGAGTATCTCTTTTCCGATGCATTATTCGTCCTTTACTGCATCCCTCGCTCCCTCACATTGACGAATTAACACACAATTTGCGTCCATATAAAATACTCTGGATTCCCTGCATTGTCCTTCTAAATCGGGATTCGTTTCTACGGAAACGACAGGATTTTCTTTGGGGTTCCGAGTATCTCTTTTCCGATGCATTATTCCTCCTTTACTGCATCCCTCGCTCCCTAACATTGCCGAATTAACACACAAATTGCGTCCATATAAAATACTCTGGGTTACCTGCATTCTCTTTCCAAATCGTGATACGTTTCTACGGAAACGATAGGATTTTCTTTTGGGAGTCGAGTATCTCTTTTCCGATGCATTATTCCTCCTTTACTGCATCCCTCGCTCCCTGACATTGACGAATTAACACACAATTTGCGTCCATATGAAATACTCTGGATTCCCTGCATTGTCCTTCTAAATCGAGATACGTTTCTACGGAAACGATAGGATTTTCTTTGGGGTTCCGCATATCTCTTTTCCGATGCATTATTCCTCCTTTACTGCATCCCTCGCTAACTCACATTCACGAATTAACACACAATTTGCGTCCATATGAAATACTCTGGATTCCCTGCATTGTCCTTCTAAATCGAGATACGTTTCTACGGAAACGATAGGATTTTCTTTGGGGTTCCGAGTATCTCTTTTCCGATGCATTATTCGTCCTTTACTGCATCCCTCGCTCCCTCACATTGACGAATTAACACACAATTTGCGTCCATATGAAATACTCTGGATTCCCTGCATTGTCCTTCTAAATCGGGATTCGTTTCTACGGAAACGACAGGATTTTCTTTGGGGTTCCGAGTATCTCTTTTCCGATGCATTATTCCTCCTTTACTGCATCCCTCGCTCCCTCACATTGCTGAATTAACACACAAATTGCGTCCATATGAAATACTTTGGGTTCCCTGCATTATCTTTCTAAATCGAGATACGTTTCTACGGAAACGATAGGATTTTCTTTGGGGTTCCGAGTATCTCTTTTCCGATGCATTATTCGTCCTTTACTGCATCCCTCGCTCCCTCACACTGACGAATTAACACACAATTTGCGTCCATATGAAATACTCTGGATTCCCTTCATTGTCCTTCAAAATCGGGATTCGTTTCTACGGAAACGGCAGGATTTTCTTTGGGGTTCCGAGAATCTCTTTTCCGATGCATTATTCCTCCTTCACTGCATCCCTCGCTCCCTAATATTGCCGAATTAACACACAAATTGCGTCCATATGAAATACTCTGGGTTCCCTGCATTCTCTTTCCAAATCGTGATACGTTTCTACGGAAACGATAGGATTTTCTTTTGGGAGTCGAGTATCTCTTTTCCGATGCATTATTCCTCCTTTACTGCATCCCTCGCTCCCTCACATTGACGAATTAACACACTATTTGCGTCCATATGAAATACTCTGGATTCCCTGCATTGTCCTTCTAAATCGAGATACGTTTCTACGGAAACGATAGGATTTCCTTTGGGGTTCCGAGTATCTCTTTTCCGATGCATTATTCCTCCTTTACTGCATCCCTCGCTCCCTCACATTGACGAATTAACACACAATTTGCGTCCATATGAAATACTCTGGATTCCCTGCATTGTCCTCCTAAATCGAGATACGTTTCTACGGAAACGACAGGATTTTCTTTGGGGTACCGAGTATCTCTTTTCCGATGCATTATTCCTCCTTTACTGCATCCCTCGCTCCCTCACATTGCCGAATTAACACACAAATTGCGTCCATATGAAATACTCTGTGTTCCCTGCATTATCTTTCTAAATCGGGATACGTTTCTACGGAAACGATAGGATTAACTTTTGGGAGTCGAGTATCTCTTTTCCGATGCATTATTCCTCCTTTACTGCATCCCTCGCTCCCTCACATTGACGAATTAACACACAATTTGCGTCCATATGAAATACTCAGGATTCCCTGCATTGTCCTTCTAAATCGAGATACGTTTCTACGGGTAAGATAGGATTTTCTTTGGGGTTCCGAGTATCTCTTTTCCGATGCATTATTCCTCCTTTACTGAATTCCTCGCTCCCTCACATTGACGAATTAACACACAATTTGTGTCCATATGAAATACTCTGGATTCCCTGCATTGTCCTTCTAAATCGAGATACGTTTCTACGGAAACGATAGGAATTTCTTTGGGGTTCCGAGTATCTCTTTTCCGATGCATTATTCCTCCTTTACTGCATCCCTCGCTCCCTCACATTGAAGAATTAACACACAATTTGCGTCTATATGAAATACTCTGGATTCCCTGCATTCTCCTTCTAAATCGAGATACGTTTCTACGGAAACGGTAGGATTTTTTCTTGGGGTTCCGAGTATCTCTTTTCCGATGCATTATTCCTCCTTTACTGCATCCCTCGCTCCCTCACATTGACGAATTAACACACAATTTGCGTCCATATAAAATACTCTGGATTCCCTGCATTGTCCTTCTAAATCGGGATTCGTTTCTACGGAAACGACAGGATTTTCTTTGGGGTTCCGAGTATCTCTTTTCCGATGCATTATTCCTCCTTTACTGCATCCCTCGCTCCCTGACATTGACGAATTAACACACAATTTGCGTCCATATGAAATACTCTGGATTCCCTGCATTGTCCTTCTAAATCGAGATACGTTTCTACGGAAACGATAGGATTTTCTTTGGGGTTCCGCATATCTCTTTTCCGATGCATTATTCCTCCTTTACTGCATCCCTCGCTAACTCACATTCACGAATTAACACACAATTTGCGTCCATATGAAATACTCTGGATTCCCTGCATTGTCCTTCTAAATCGAGTTACGTTTCTACGGAAACGATAGGATTTTCTTTGGGGTTCCGAGTATCTCTTTTCCGATGCATTATTCGTCCTTTACTGCATCCCTCGCTCCCTCACATTGACGAATTAACACGCAATTTGCGTTAATATGAAATACTCTGGATTCCCTGCATTGTCCTTCTAAATCGGGATTCGTTTCTACGGAAACGACAGGATTTTCTTTGGGGTTCCGAGTATCTCTTTTCCGATGCATTATTCCTCCTTTACTGCATCCCTCGCTCCCTCACATTGCTGAATTAACACACAAATTGCGTCCATATGAAATACTTTGGGTTCCCTGCATTATCTTTCTAAATCGAGATACGTTTCTACGGAAACGATAGGATTTTCTTTGGGGTTCCGAGTATCTCTTTTCCGATGCATTATTCGTCCTTTACTGCATCCCTCGCTCCCTCACATTGACGAATTAACACACAATTTGCGTCCATATGAAATACTCTGGATTCCCTTCATTGTCCTTCAAAATCGGGATTCGTTTCTACGGAAACGGCAGGATTTTCTTTGGGGTTCCGAGTATCTCTTTTCCGATGCATTATTCCTCCCTCACTGCATCCCTCGCTACCTAACATTGCCGAATTAACACACAAATTGCGTCCATATGAAATACTCTGGGTTCCCTGCATTCTCTTTCCAAATCGTGATACGTTTCTACGGAAACGATAGGATTTTCTTTTGGGAGTCGAGTATCTCTTTTCCGATGCATTATTCGTCCTTTACTGCATCCCTCGCTCCCTCACATTGACGAATTAACACACTATTTGCGTCCATATGAAATACTCTTGATTCCCTGCATTGTCCTTCTAAATCGAGATACGTTTCTACGGAAACGATAGGATTTCCTTTGGGGTTCCGAGTATCTGTTTTCCGATGCATTATTCCTCCTTTACTGCATCCCTCGCTCCCTCACATTGACGAATTAACACACAATTTGCGTCCATATGAAATACTCTGGATTCCCTGCATTGTCCTCCTAAATCGAGATACGTTTCTACGGAAACGATAGGATTTTCTTTGGGGTTCCGAGTATCTCTTTTCCGATGCATTATTCGTCCTTTACTGCATCCCTCGCTCCCTCACATTGACGAATTAACACACAATTTGCGTCCATATGAAATACTCAGGATTCCCTGCATTGTCCTTCTAAATCGAGATACGTTTCTACGGATAAGATAGAATTTTCTTTGGGGTTCCGAGTATCTCTTTTCCGTTGCATTATTCCTCCTTTACTGCATTCCTCGCTCCCTCACATTGACGAATTAACACACAATTTGTGTCCATATGAAATACTCTGGATTCCCTTTATTGTCATTGTAAATCGAGATACGTTTCTACGGAAACGATAGGATTTTCTTTGGGGTTCCGAGTATTTCTTTTCCGATGCATTATTCCTCCTTTACTGCATCCCTCGCTCCCTCACATTGACGGATTAACACACAATTTGCGACCATATGATATACTCTGGATTCCCTGCATTGTCCTTCTAAATCGAGATACGTTTCTATGGAAACGATAGGATTTTCTTTGGGGTTCCGAGTATCTCTTTTCCGATGCATTATTCCTCCTTTACTGCATCCCTCGCTCCCTCACATTGACGAATTAACACACAATTTGCGTCCATATGAAATACTCTGGATTCCCTGCATTGTCCTCCTAAATCGAGATACGTTTCTACGGAAACGATAGGATTTTCTTTGGGGTTCCGGGTATCTCTTTTCCGATGCATTATTCCTCCTTTACTGCATCCCTCGCTCCCTCACATTGACGAAATAACACACAATTTGCGTCCATATGAAATACTCAGGAATCACTGCATTGTCCTTCTAAATCGAGATACGTTTCTACGGAAACGATAGGATTTTCTTTGGGGTTCCGAGTATCTCTTTTCCGATGCATTATTCCTCCTTTACAGCATCCCTCGCTAACTCACATTGACGATTTAACACACAATTTGCGTCCATATGAAATACTCTGGATTCCCTGCATTGTCCTTCTAAATCGAGATACGTTTCTACGGAAACGATAGGATTTTCTTTGGGGTTCCGAGTATCTCTTTTCCGATGCATTATTCGTCCTTTACTGCATCCCTCGCTCCCTCACATTGACGAATTAACACACAATTTGCGTCCATATGAAATACTCTGGATTCCCTGCATTGTCCTTCTAAATCGGGATTCGTTTCTACGGAAACGACAGGATTTTCTTTGGGGTTCCGAGTATCTCTTTTCCGATGCATTATTCCTCCTTTACTGCATCCCTCGCTCCCTAACATTGCCGAATTAACACACAAATTGCGTCCATATGAAATACTCTGGGTTCCCTGCATTCTCTTTCCAAATCGTGATACGTTTCTACGGAAACGATAGGATTTTCTTTTGGGAGTCGAGTATCTCTTTTCCGATGCATTATTCCTCCTTTACTGCATCCCTCGCTCCCTCACATTGACGAATTAACACACAATTTGCGTCCATATGAAATACTCTGGATTCCCTGCATTGTCCTTCTAAATCGAGATACGTTTCTACGGAAACGATAGGATTTCCTTTGGGGTTCCGAGTATCTCTTTTCCGATGCATTATTCCTCCTTCACTGCATCCCTCGCTCCCTCACATTGACGAATTAACACACAATTTGCGTCCATATGAAATACTCTGGATTCCCTGCATTGTCCTTCTAAATCGAGATACGTTTCTACGGAAACGATAGGATTTTCTTTGGGGTTCCGCGTATCTCTTTTCCGATACATTATTCCTCCTTTACTGCATCCCTCGCTTCCTCACATTGACGAATTAACACACAATTTGCGTCCATATGAAATACTCTGGATTCCCTGCATTGTCCTTCTAAATCGAGATACGTTTCTATGGAAACGATAGGATTTTCTTTGGGGTTCCGAGTATCTCTTTTCCGATGTATTATTCCTCCTTTACTGCATCCCTCGCTAACTCACATTCACGAATTAACACACAAATTGCGTCCATCTGAAATACTCTGGATTCCCTGCATTGTCCTTCTAAATCGAGATACGTTTCTACGGAAACGATAGGATTTTCTTTGGGGTTCCGAGTATCTCTTTTCCGATGCATTATTCGTCCTTTACTGCATCCCTCGCTCCCTCACATTGACGAATTAACACACAATTTGCGTCCATATGAAATACTCTGGATTCCCTGCATTGTCCTTCTAAATCGGGATTCGTTTCTACGGAAACGACAGGATTTTCTTTGGGGTTCCGAGTATCTCTTTTCCGATGCATTATTCCTCCTTTACTGCATCCCTCGCTCCCTCACATTGCTGAACTAATACACAATTTGCGTCCATATGAAATACTCAGAAATCACTGCATTGTCCTTCTAAATCGAGATACGTTTCTACGGAAATGATAGGATTTTCTTTGGGGTTCCGAGTATCTCTTTTCCGATGCATTATTCCTCCTTCACAGCATCCCTCGCTAACTCACATTGACGAATTAACACACAATTTGCGTCCATATGAAATACTCTGGATTCCCTGCATTGTCCTTCTAAATCGAGATACGTTTCTACGGAAACGATAGGATTTTCTTTGGTGTTCCGCGTATCTCTTTTCCGATACATTATTCCTCCTTTACTGCATCCCTCGCTTCCTCACATTGACGAATTAACACACAATTTGCGTCCATATGAAATACTCTGGATTCCCTGCATTGTCCTTCTAAATCGAGATACGTTTCTACGGAAACGATAGGATTTTCTTTGGGGTTCCGAGTATCTCTTTTCCGATGCATTATTCCTCCTTTACTGCATCCCTCGCTAACTCACATTCACGAATTAACACACAATTTGCGTCCATATGGAATACTCTGGATTCCCTGCATTGTCCTTCTAAATCGAGATACGTTTCTACGGAAACGATAGGATTTTCTTTGGGGTTCCGAGTATCTCATTTCCGATGCATTATTCGTCCTTTACTGCATCCCTCGCTCCCTCACATTGACGAATTAACACACAATTTGCGTCCGTATGAAATACTCTGGATTCCCTGCATTGTCCTTCTAAATCGGGATTCGTTTCTACGGAAACGACAGGATTTTCTTTGGGGTTCCGAGTATCTCTTTTCCGATGCATTATTCCTCCTTTACTGTATCCCTCGCTCCCTCACATTGCTGAATTAACACACAAATTGCGTCCATATGAAATACTCTGGGTTCCCTGCATTATCTTTCTAAATCGAAATACGTTTCTACGGAAACGATAGGATTTTCTTTGGGGTTCCGAGTATCTCTTTTCCGATGCATTATTCCTCCTTTACTGCATCCCTCGCTCCCTCACATTGACGAATTAACACACAATTTGCGTCCATATGAAATACTCTGGATTCCCTGCATTGTCCTTCTAAATCGGGATTCGTTTCTACGGAAACGACAGGATTTTCTTTGGGGTTCCGAGTATCTCTTTTCCGATGCATTATTCCTCCTTCACTGCATCCCTCGCTCCCTAACATTGCCGAAGTAACACACAAATTGCGTCCATATGAAATACTCTGGGTTCCCTGCATTCTCTTTCCAAATCGTGATACGTTTCTACGGAAACGATAGGATTTTCTTTTGGGAGTCGAGTATCTCTTTTCCGATGCATTATTCCTCCTTTACTGCATCCCTCGCTCCCTCACATTGACGAATTAACACACAATTTGCGTCCATATGAAATACTCTGGATTCCCTGCATTGTCCTTCTAAATCGAGATACGTTTCTACGGAAACGATAGGATTTCCTTTGGGGTTCCGAGTATCTCTTTTCCGATGCATTATTCCTCCTTCACTGCATCCCTCGCTCCCTCACATTGACGAATTAACACACAATTTGCGTCCATATGAAATACTCTGGATTCCCTGCATTGTCCTTCTAAATCGAGATACGTTTCTACGGAAACGATAGGATTTTCTTTGGGGTTCCGCGTATCTCTTTTCCGATACATTATTCCTCCTTTACTGCATCCCTCGCTTCCTCACATTGACGAATTAACACACAATTTGCGTCCATATGAAATACTCTGGATTCCCTGCATTGTCCTTCTAAATCGAGATACGTTTCTACGGAAACGATAGGATTTTCTTTGGGGTTCCGAGTATCTCTTTTCCGATGCATTATTCGTCCTTTACTGCATCCCTCGCTCCCTCACATTGACGAATTAACACAGAATTTGCGTCCATATGAAATACTCTGGATTCCCTGCATTGTCCTTCTAAATCGGGATTCGTTTCTACGGAAACGACAGGATTTTCTTTGGGGTTCCGAGTATCTCTTTTCCGATGCATTATTCCTCCTTTACTGCATCCCTCGCTCCCTCACATTGCTGAATTAATACACAATTTGCGTCCATATGAAATACTCAGGAATCACTGCATTGTCCTTCTAAATCGAGATACGTTTCTACGGAAACGATAGGATTTTCTTTGGGGTTCCGAGTATCTCTTTTCCGATGCATTATTCCTCCTTTACAGCATCCCTCGCTAACTCACATTGACGAATTAACACACAATTTGCGTCCATATGAAATACTCTGGATTCCCTGCATTGTCCTTCTAAATCGAGATACGTTTCTACTTAAACGATAGGATTTTCTTTGGGGTTCCGAGTATCTCTTTTCCGATGCATTATTCGTCCTTTACTGCATCCCTCGCTCCCTCACATTGACGAATTAACACACAATTTGCGTCCATATGAAATACTCTGGATTCCCTGCATTGTCCTTCTAAATCGGGATTTGTTTCTACGGAAACGACAGGATTTTCTTTGGGGTTCCGAGTATCTCGTTTCCGATGCATTATTCCTCCTTTACTGCATCCCTCGCTCCCTAACATTGCCGAATTAACACACAAATTGCGTCCATATGAAATACTCTGGGTTCCCTGCATTCTCTTTCCAAATCGTGATACGTTTCTTCGGAAACGATAGGATTTTCTTTTGGGAGTCGAGTATCACTTTTCCGATGCATTATTCCTCCTTTACTGCATCCCTCGCTCCCTCACATTGACGAATTAACACACAATTTGCGTCCATATGAAATACTCTGGATTCCCTGCATTGTCCTTCTAAATCGAGATACGTTTCTACGGAAACGATAGGATTTTCTTTGGGGTTCCGAGTATCTCTTTTCCGATGCATTATTCCTCCTTTACTGCATCCCTCGCTAACTCACATTCACGAATTAACACACAATTTGCGTCCATATGGAATACTCTGGATTCCCTGCATTGTCCTTGTAAATCGAGATACTTTTCTACGGAAACGATAGGATTTTCTTTGGGGTTCCGAGTATCTCATTTGCGATGCATTATTCGTCCTTTACTGCATCCCTCGCTCCCTCACATTGACGAATTAACACACAATTGGCGTCCATATGAAATACTCTGGATTCCCTGCATTGTCCTTCTAAATCGGGATTCGTTTCTACGGAAACGACAGGATTTTCTTTGGGGTTCCGAGTATCTCTTTTCCGATGCATTATTCCTCCTTTACTGCATCCCTCGCTCCCTCACATTGCTGAATTAACACACAAATTGCGTCCATATGAAATACTCTGGGTTCCCTGCATTATCTTTCTAAATCGAAATACGTTTCTACGGAAACGATAGGATTTTCTTTGGGGTTCCGAGTATCTCTTTTCCGATGCATTATTCGTCCTTTACTGCATCCCTCGCTCCCTCACATTGACGAATTAACACACAATTTGCGTCCATATGAAATACTCTGGATTCCCTGCATTGTCCTTCTAAATCGGGATTCGTTTCTACGGAAACGACAGGATTTTCTTGGGGTTCCGAGTATCTCTTTTCCGATGCATTATTCCTCCTTCACTGCATCCCTCGCTCCCTAACATTGCCGAATTAACACAAAAATTGCGTCCATATGAAATACTCTGGGTTCCCTGCATTCTCTTTCCAAATCGTGATACGTTTCTACGGAAACGATAGGATTTTCTTTTGCGAGTCGAGTATCTCTTTTCCGATGCATTATTCCTCCTTTACTGCATCCCTCGCTCCCTCACATTGACGAATTAACACACAATTTGCGTCCATATGAAATACTCTGGATTCCCTGCATTGTCCTTCTAAATCGAGATACGTTTCTACAGAAACGATAGGATTTTCTTTGGGGTTCCGCGTATCTCTTTTCCGATACATTATTCCTCCTTTACTGCATCCCTCGCTTCCTCACATTGACGAATTAACACACAATTTGCGTCCATATGAAATACTCTGGATTCCCTGCATTGTCCTTCTAAATCGAGATACGTTTCTACGGAAGCGATAGGATTTTCTTTGGGGTTCCGAGTATCTCTTTTCCGATGCATTATTCCTCCTTTACTGCATCACTCGCTAACTCACATTCACGAATTAACACACAAATTGCGTCCATATGAAATACTCTGGATTCCCTGCATTGTCCTTCTAAATCGAGATACGTTTCTACGGAAACGATAGGATTTTCTTTGGGGTTCCGAGTATCTCTTTTCCGATGCATTATTCGTCCTTTACTGCATCCCTCGCTCCCTCACATTGACGAATTAACACACAATTAGCGTCCATATGAAATACTCTGGATTCCCTGCATTGTCCTTCTAAATCGGGATTCGTTTCTACGGAAACGACAGGATTTTCTTTGGGGTTCCGAGTATCTCTTTTCCGATGCATTATTCCTCCTTTACTGCATCCCTCGCTCCCTCACATTGCTGAATTAACACACAAATTGCGTCCATATGAAATACTCTGGGTTCCCTGCATTCTCTTTCCAAATCGTGATACGTTTCTACGGAAACGATAGGATTTTCTTTTGGGAGTCGAGTATCTCTTTTCCGATGCATTATTCCTCCTTTACTGCATCCCTCGCTCCCTCACATTGACGAATTAACACACAATTTGCGTCCATATGAAATACTCTGGATTCCCTGCATTGTCCTTCTAAATCGAGATACGTTTCTACGGAAACGATAGGATTTCCTTTGGGGGTTCGAGTATCTCTTTTCCGATGCATTATTCCTCCTTCACTGCATCCCTCGCTCCCTCACATTGACGAATTAACACACAATTTGCGTCCATATGAAATACTCTGGATTCCCTGCATTGTCCTTCTAAATCGAGATACATTTCTACGGAAACGATAGGATTTTCTTTGGGGTTCCGCGTATCTCTTTTCCGATACATTATTCCTCCTTTACTGCATCCCTCGCTTCCTCACATTGACGAATTAACTCACAATTTGCGTCCATATGAAATACTCTGGATTCCCTGCATTGTATTTCTAAATCGAGATACGTTTCTACGGAAACGATAGGATTTTCTTTGGGGTTCCGAGTATCTCTTTTCCGATGCATTATTCCTCCTTTACTGCATCCCTCGCTATCTCACATTCACGAATTAACACACAAATTGCGTCCATATGAAATACTCTGGATGCCCTGCATTGTCCTTCTAAATCGAGATACGTTTCTACGGAAACGATAGGATTTTCTTTGGGGTTCCGAGTATCTCTTTTCCGATGCATTATTCGTCCTTTACTGCATCCCTCGCTCCCTCACATTGACGAATTAACACACAATTAGCGTCCATATGAAATACTCTGGATTCCCTGCATTGTCCTTCTAAATCGGGATTCGTTTCTACGGAAACGACAGGATTTTCTTTGGGGTTCCGAGTATCTCTTTTCCGATGCATTATTCGTCCTTTACTGCATCCCTCGCTCCCTCACATTGACGAATTAACACAGAATTTGCGTCCATATGAAATACTCTGGATTCCCTGCATTGTCCTTCTAAATCGGGATTCGTTTCTACGGAAACGACAGGATTTTCTTTGGGGTTCCGAGTATCTCTTTTCCGATGCATTATTCCTCCTTTACTGCATCCCTCGCTCCCTCACATTGCTGAATTAATACACAATTTGCGTCCATATGAAATACTCAGGAATCACTGCATTGTCCTTCTAAATCGAGATACGTTTCTACGGAAACGATAGGATTTTCTTTGGGGTTCCGAGTATCTCTTTTCCGATGCATTATTCCTCCTTTACAGCATCCCTCGCTAACTCACATTGACGAATTAACACACAATTTGCGTCCATATGAAATACTCTGGATTCCCTGCATTGTCCTTCTAAATCGAGATACGTTTCTACTTAAACGATAGGATTTTCTTTGGGGTTCCGAGTATCTCTTTTCCGATGCATTATTCGTCCTTTACTGTATCCCTCGCTCCCTCACATTGACGAATTAACACACAATTTGCGTCCATATGAAATACTCTGGATTCCCTGCATTGTCCTTCTAAATCGGGATTCGTTTCTACGGAAACGACAGGATTTTCTTTGGGGTTCCGAGTAACTCTTTTCCGATGCATTATTCCTAGTTTACTGCATCCCTCGCTCCCTAACATTGCCGAATTAACACACAAATTGCGTCCATATGAAATACTGTGGGTTCCCTGCATTCTCTTTCCAAATCGTGATACGTTTCTTCGGAAACGATAGGATTTTCTTTTGGGAGTCGAGTATCACTTTTCCGATGCATTATTCCTCCTTTACTGCATCCCTCGCTCCCTCACATTGACGAATTAACACACAATTTGCGTCCATATGAAATACTCTGGATTCCCTGCATTGTCCTTCTAAATCGAGATACGTTTCTACGGAAACGATAGGATTTCCTTTGGGAAACCGAGTATCTCTTTTCCGATGCATTATTCCTCCTTTACAGCATCCCTCGCTCCCTGACATTGACGAATTAACACACAATTTGCGTCCATATGAAATACTCTTGATTCCCTGCATTGTCCTTCTAAATCGAGATACGTTTCTACGGAAACGATAGGATTTTCTTTGGGGTTCCGAGTATCTCTTTTCCGATGCATTATTCCTCCTTTACTGCATCCCTCGCTAACTCACATTCACGAATTAACACACAATTTGCGTCCATATGGAATACTCTGGATTCCCTGCATTGTCCTTGTAAATCGAGATACGTTTCTACGGAAACGATTGGATTTTCTTTGGGGTTCCGAGTATCTCATTTGCGATGCATTATTCGTCCTTTACTGCATCCCTCGCTCCCTCACATTGACGAATTAACACACAATTTGCGTCCATATGAAATACTCTGGATTCCCTGCATTGTCCTTCTAAATCGGGATTCGTTTCTACGGAAACGACAGGATTTTCTTTGGGGTTCCGAGTATCTCTTTTCCGATGCATTATTCCTCCTTTACTGCATCCCTCGCTCCCTCACATTGCTGAATTAACACACAAATTGCGTCCATATGAAATACTCTGGGTTCCCTGCATTATCTTTCTAAATCGAAATACGTTTCTACGGAAACGATAGGATTTTCTTTGGGGTTCCGAGTATCTCTTTTCCGATGCATTATTCGTCCTTTACTGCATCCCTCGCTCCCTCACATTGACGAATTAACACACAATTTGCGTCCATATGAAATACTCTGGATTCCCTGCATTGTCCTTCTAAATCGGGATTCGTTTCTACGGAAACGACAGGATTTTCTTTGGGGTTCCGAGTATCTCTTTTCCGATGCATTATTCCTCCTTCACTGCATCCCTCGCTCCCTAACATTGCCGAATTAACACACAAATTGCGTCCATATGAAATACTCTGGGTTCCCTGCATTCTCTTTCCAAATCGAGATACGTTTCTACGGAAACGATAGGATTTTCTTTTGCGAGTCGAGTATCTCTTTTCCGATGCATTATTCCTCCTTTACTGCATCCCTCGCTCCCTCACATTGACGAATTAACACACAATTTGCGTCCATATGAAATACTCTGGATTCCCTGCATTGTCCTTCTAAATCGGGATTCGTTTCTACGGAAACGACAGGATTTTCTTTGGGGTTCCGAGTATCTCTTTTCCGATGCATTATTCCTCCTTTACTGCATCCCTCGCTCCCTCACATTGCTGAATTAATACACAAATTGCGTCCATATGAAATACTCTGGGTTCCCTGCATTATCTTTCTAAATCGAGATACGTTTCTACGGAAACGATAGGATTTTCTTTTGGGAGTCGAGTATCTCTTTTCCAATGCATTAATCCTCCTTTACTGCATCCCTCGCTCCCTCACATTGACGAATTAACACACAATTTGCGTCCATATGAAATACTCTGGATTCCCTGCATTGTCCTTCTAAATCGAGATACGTTTCTACGGATAAGATAGGATTTTCTTTGGGGTTCCGAGTATCTCTTTTCCGATGCATTATTCCTCCTTTACTGCATCCCTCGCTCCCTCACATTGACGAATTAACACACAATTTGCGTCCATATGAAATACTCTGGGTTCCCTGCATTGTCCTTCTAAATCGAGATACGTCTTTTACGGAAACGATAGGATTTTCTTTGGGGTTCCGAGTATCTCTTTTCCGATGCATTATTCCTCCTTTATTGTATCCCTCGCTAACTCACATTGACGAATTAACACACAATTTGCGTCCATATGAAATACACTGGATTCCCTGCATTGTCCTTCTAAATCGAGATACGTTTCTACGGAAACGATAGGATTTTCTTTGGGGGTCCGAGTATCGCTTTTCCGATGCATTATTCGCCCTTTACTGAATCCCTCGCTCCCTCACATTGACGAATTAACACACAATTTGCGTCCATATGAAATACTCTGGATTCTCTGCATTGTCCTTCTAAATCGGGATTCGTTTCTACGGAAACGACAGGATTTCCTTTGGGGTTCCGAGTATCTCTTTTCCGATGCATTATTCCTCCTTTACTGCATCCCTCGCTTCCTCACATTGTTGAATTAAGACACAAATTGCGTCTATATGAAATACTCTGGGTTCCCTGCATTCTCTTTCTAAATCGAGATACGTTTCTACGGAAACGATAGGATTTTCATTTGGGAGTCGAGTATCTCTTTTCCGATGCTTTATTCCTCCTTCACTGCATCCCTCGTTCCCTCACATTGACGAATTAACACACAATTTGCGTCCATATTAAATACTCTGGATACCCTGCATTGTCCTTCTAAATCGAGATACGTTTCTACGGAAACGATAGGATTTTCTTTGGGGTTCCGCGTATCTCTTTTCCGATACATTATTCCTCCTTTACTGCATCCCTCGCTTCCTCACTTTGACGAATTAACACACAATTTGCGTCCATATGAAATACTCTGGATTCCCTGCATTGTCCTTCTAAATCGAGATACGTTTCTACGGAAACGATAGGATTTTCTTTGGGGTTCCGAGTATCTCTTTTCCGATGCATTATTCGTCCTTTACTGCATCCCTCGCTCCCTCACATTGACGAATTAACACACAATTTGCGTCCATATGAAATACTCTGGATTCCCTGCATTGTCCTTCTAAATCGGGATTCGTTTCTACGGAAACGACAGGATTTTCTTTGGGGTTCCGAGTATCTCTTTTCCGATGCATTATTCCTCCTTTACTGCATCCCTCGCTCCCTCACATTGCTGAATTAACACACAAATTGCGTCCATATGAAATACTCTGGGTTCCCTGCATTATCTTTCTAAATCGAGATACGTTTCTACGGAAACGATAGGATTTTCTTTTGGGAGTCGTGTATCTCTTTTCCAATGCATTAATCCTCCTTTACTGCATCCCTCGCTCCCTCACATTGACGAATTAACACACAATTTGCGTCCATATGAAATACTCTGGATTCCCTGCATTGTCCTTCTAAATCGAGATACGTTTCTACGGATAAGATAGGATTTTGTTTGGGGTTCCGAGTATCTCTTTTCCGATGCATTATTCGTCCTTTACTGCATCCCTCGCTCCCTCACATTGACGAATTAACACACAATTTGCGTCCATATGAAATACTCTGGATTCCCTGCATTGTCCTTCTAAATCGGGATTCGTTTCTACGGAAACGACAGGATTTTCTTTGGGGTTCCGAGCATCTCTTTTCCGATGCATTATTCCTCCTTCACTGCATCCCTCGCTCCCTAACATTGCCGAATTAACACACAAATTGCGTCCATATGAAATACTCTGGGTTCCCTGCATTCTCTTTCCAAATCGTGATACGTTTCTACGGAAACGATAGGATTTTCTTTTGCGAGTCGAGTATCTCTTTTCCGATGCATTATTCCTCCTTTACTGCATCCCTCGCTCCCTCACATTGACGAATTAACACACAGTTTGCGTCCATATGAAATACTCTGGATTCCCTGCATTGTCCTTCTAAATCGAGATACGTTTCTACAGAAACGATAGGATTTTCTTTGGGGTTCCGCGTATCTCTTTTCCGATACATTATTCCTCCTTTACTGCATCCCTCGCTTCCTCACATTGACGAATTAACACACAATTTGCGTCCATATGAAATACTCTGGATTCCCTGCATTGTCCTTCTAAATCGAGATACGTTTCTACGGAAGCGATAGGATTTTCTTTGGGGTTCCGAGTATCTCTTTTCCGATGCATTATTCCTCCTTTACTGCATCACTCGCTAACTCACATTCACGAATTAACACACAAATTGCGTCCATATGAAATACTCTGGATTCCCTGCATTGTCCTTCTAAATCGAGATACGTTTCTACGGAAACGATAGGATTTTCTTTGGGGTTCCGAGTATCTCTTTTCCGATGCATTATTCGTCCTTTACTGCATCCCTCGCTCCCTCACATTGACGAATTAACACACAATTAGCGTCCATATGAAATACTCTGGATTCCTGCATTGTCCTTTTAAATCGGGATTCGTTTCTACGGAAACGACAGGATTTTCTTTGGGGTTCCGAGTATCTCTTTTCCGATGCATTATTCCTCCTTTACTGCATCCCTCGCTCCCTCACATTGCTGAATTAACACACAAATTGCGTCCATATGAAATACTCTGGGTTCCCTGCATTCTCTTTCCAAATCGTGATACGTTTCTACGGAAACGATAGGATTTTCTTTTGGGAGTCGAGTATCTCTTTTCCGATGCATTATTCCTCCTTTACTGCATCCCTCGCTCCCTCACATTGACGAATTAACACACAATTTGCGTCCATATGAAATACTCTGGATTCCCTGCATTGTCCTTCTAAATCGAGATACGTTTCTACGGAAACGATAGGATTTCCTTTGGGGGTTCGAGTATCTCTTTTCCGATGCATTATTCCTCCTTCACTGCATCCCTCGCTCCCTCACATTGACGAATTAACACACAATTTGCGTCCATATGAAATACTCTGGATTCCCTGCATTGTCCTTCTAAATCGAGATACGTTTCTACGGAAACGATAGGATTTTCTTTGGAGTTCCGCGTATCTCTTTTCCGATACATTATTCCTCCTTTACTGCATCCCTCGCTTCCTCACATTGACGAATTAACTCACAATTTGCGTCCATATGAAATACTCTGGATTCCCTGCATTGTATTTCTAAATCGAGATACGTTTCTACGGAAACGATAGGACTTTCTTTGGGGTTCCGAGTATCTCTTTTCCGATGCATTATTCCTCCTTTACTGCATCCCTCGCTAACTCACATTCACGAATTAACACACAAATTGCGTCCATATGAAATACTCTGGATTCCCTGCATTGTCCTTCTAAATCGAGATACGTTTCTACGGAAACGATAGGATTTTCTTTGGGGTTCCGAGTATCTCTTTACCGATGCATTATTCGTCCTTTACTGCATCCCTCGCTCCCTCACATTGACGAATTAACACAGAATTTGCGTCCATATGAAATACTCTGGATTCCCTGCATTGTCCTTGTAAATCGGGATTCGTTTCTACGGAAACGACAGGATTTTCTTTGGGGTTCCGAGTATCTCTTTTCCGATGCATTATTCCTCCTTTACTGCATCCCTCGCTCCCTCACATTGCTGAATTAATACACAATTTGCGTCCATATGAAATACTCAGGAATCACTGCATTGTCCTTCTAAATCGAGATACGTTTCTACGGAAACGATAGGATTTTCTTTGGGGTTCCGAGTATCTCTTTTCCGATGCATTATTCCTCCTTTACAGCATCCCTCGCTAACTCACATTGACGAATTAACACACAATTTGCGTCCATATGAAATACTCTGGATTCCCTGCATTGTCCTTCTAAATCGAGATACGTTTCTACTTAAACGATAGGATTTTCTTTGGGGTTCCGAGTATCTCTTTTCCGATGCATTATTCGTCCTTTACTGCATCCCTCGCTCCCTCACATTGACGAATTAACACACAATTTGCGTCCATATGAAATACTCTGGATTCCCTGCATTGTCCTTCTAAATCGGGATTCGTTTCTACGGAAACGACAGGATTTTCTTTGGGGTTCCGAGTATCTCTTTTCCGATGCATTATTCCTAGTTTACTGCATCCCTCGCTCCCTAACATTGCCGAATTAACACACAAATTGCGTCCATATGAAATACTCTGGGTTCCCTGCATTCTCTTTCCAAATCGTGATACGTTTCTTCGGAAACGATAGGATTTTCTTTTGGGAGTCGAGTATCACTTTTCTGATGCATTATTCCTCCTTTACTGCATCCCTCGCTCCCTCACATTGACGAATTAACACACAATTTGCGTCCATATGAAATACTCTGGATTCCCTGCATTGTCCTTCTAAATCGAGATACGTTTCTACGGAAACGATAGGATTTCCTTTGGGAAACCGAGTATCTCTTTTCCGATGCATTATTCGTCCTTTACTGCATCCCTCGCTCCCTCACATTGACGAATTAACACACAATTTGCGTCCATATGAAATACTCTGGATTCCCTGCATTGTCCTTCTAAATCGGGATTTGTTTCTACGGAAACGACAGGATTTTCTTTGGGGTTCCGAGTATCTCGTTTCCGATGCATTATTCCTCCTTTACTGCATCCCTCGCTCCCTGGCATTGACGAATTAACACACAATTTGCGTCCATATGAAATACTCTTGATTCCCTGCATTGTCCTTCTAAATCGAGATACGTTTCTACGGAAACGATAGGATTTTCTTTGGGGTTCCGAGTATCTCTTTTCCGATGCATTATTCCTCCTTTACTGCATCCCTCGCTAACTCACATTCACGAATTAACACACAATTTGCGTCCATATGGAATACTCTGGATTCCCTGCATTGTCCTTGTAAATCGAGATACGTTTCTACGGAAACGATTGGATTTTCTTTGGGGTTCCGAGTATCTCATTTGCGATGCATTATTCGTCCTTTACTGCATCCCTCGCTCCCTCACATTGACGAATTAACACACAATTTGCGTCCATATGAAATACTCTGGATTCCCTGCATTGTCCTTCTAAATCGGGATTCGTTTCTACGGAAACGACAGGATTTTCTTTGGGGTTCCGAGTATCTCTTTTCCGATGCATTATTCCTCCTTTACTGCATCCCTCGCTCCCTCACATTGCTGAATTAACACACAAATTGCGTCCATATGAAATACTCTGGGTTCCCTGCATTATCTTTCTAAATCGAAATACGTTTCTACGGAAACGATAGGATTTTCTTTGGGGTTCCGAGTATCTCTTTTCCGATGCATTATTCCTCCTTTACTGCATCACTCGCTAACTCACATTCACGAATTAACACACAAATTGCGTCCATATGAAATACTCTGAATTCCCTGCATTGTTCTTCTAAATCGAGATACGTTTCTACGGAAACGATAGGATTTTCTTTGGGGTTCCGAGTATCTCTTTTCCGATGCATTATTCGTCCTTTACTGCATCCCTCGCTCCCTCACATTGACGAATTAACACACAATTAGCGTCCATATGAAATACTCTGGATTCCCTGCATTGTCCTTCTAAATCGGGATTCGTTTCTACGGAAACGACAGGATTTTCTTTGGGGTTCCGAGTATCTCTTTTCCGATGCATTATTCCTCCTTTACTGCATCCCTCGCTCCCTCACATTGCTGAATTAACACACAAATTGCGTCCATATGAAATACTCTGGGTTCCCTGCATTCTCTTTCCAAATCGTGATACGTTTCTACGGAAACGATAGGATTTTCTTTTGGGAGTCGAGTATCTCTTTTCCGATGCATTATTCCTCCTTTACTGCATCCCTCGCTCCCTCACATTGACGAATTAACACACAATTTGCGTCCATATGAAATACTCTGGATTCCCTGCATTGTCCTTCTAAATCGAGATACGTTTCTACGGAAACGATAGGATTTCCTTTGGGGGTTCGAGTATCTCTTTTCCGATGCATTATTCCTCCTTCACTGCATCCCTCGCTCCCTCACATTGACGAATTAACACACAATTTGCGTCCATATGAAATACTCTGGATTCCCTGCATTGTCCTTCTAAATCGAGATACGTTTCTACGGAAACGATAGGATTTTCTTTGGGGTTCCGCGTATCTCTTTTCCGATACATTATTCCTCCTTTACTGCATCCCTCGCTTCCTCACATTGACGAATTAACTCACAATTTGCGTCCATATGAAATACTCTGGATTCCCTGCATTGTATTTCTAAATCGAGATACGTTTCTACGGAAACGATAGGATTTTCTTTGGGGTTCCGAGTATCTCTTTTCCGATGCATTATTCCTCCTTTACTGCATCCCTCGCTAACTCACATTCACGAATTAACACACAAATTGCGTCCATATGAAATACTCTGGATTCCCTGCATTGTCCTTCTAAATCGAGATACGTTTCTACGGAAACGATAGGATTTTCTTTGGGGTTCCGAGTATCTCTTTTCCGATGCATTATTCGTCCTTTACTGCATCCCTCGCTCCCTCACATTGACGAATTAACACAGAATTTGCGTCCATATGAAATACTCTGGATTCCCTGCATTGTCCTTCTAAATCGGGATTCGTTTCTATGGAAACGACAGGATTTTCTTTGGGGTTCCGAGTATCTCTTTTCCGATGCATTATTCCTCCTTTACTGCATCCCTCGCTCCCTCACATTGCTGAATTAATACACAATTTGCGTCCATATGAAATACTCAGGAATCACTGCATTGTCCTTCTAAATCGAGATACGTTTCTACGGAAACGATAGGATTTTCTTTGGGGTTCCGAGTATCTCTTTTCCGATGCATTATTCCTCCTTTACAGCATCCCTCGCTAACTCACATTGACGAATTAACACACAATTTGCGTCCATATGAAATACTCTGGATTCCCTGCATTGTCCTTCTAAATCGAGATACGTTTCTACTTAAACGATAGGATTTTCTTTGGGGTTCCGAGTATCTCTTTTCCGATGCATTATTCGTCCTTTACTGCATCCCTCGCTCCCTCACATTGACGAATTAACACACAATTTGCGTCCATATGAAATACTCTGGATTCCCTGCATTGTCCTTCTAAATCGGGGTTCGTTTCTACGGAAACGACAGGATTTTCTTTGGGGTTCCGAGTATCTCTTTTCCGATGCATTATTCCTAGTTTACTGCATCCCTCGCTCCCTAACATTGCCGAATTAACACACAAATTGCGTCCATATGAAATACTCTGGGTTCCCTGCATTCTCTTTCCAAATCGTGATACGTTTCTTCGGAAACGATAGGATTTTCTTTTGGGAGTCGAGTATCACTTTTCCGATGCATTATTCCTCCTTTACTGCATCCCTCGCTCCCTCACATTGACGAATTAACACACAATTTGCGTCCATATGAAATACTCTGGATTCCCTGCATTGTCCTTCTAAATCGAGATACGTTTCTACGGAAACGATAGGATTTCCTTTGGGAAACCGAGTATCTCTTTTCCGATGCATTATTCCTCCTTTACAGCATCCCTCGCTCCCTGACATTGACTAATTAACACACAATTTGCGTCCATATGAAATACTCTTGATTCCCTGCATTGTCCTTCTAAATCGAGATACGTTTCTACGGAAACGATAGGATTTTCTTTGGGGTTCCGAGTATCTCTTTTCCGATGCATTATTCCTCCTTTACTGCATCCCTCGCTAACTCACATTCACGAATTAACACACAATTTGCGTCCATATGGAATACTCTGGATTCCCTGCATTGTCCTTGTAAATCGAGATACGTTTCTACGGAAACGATTGGATTTTCTTTGGGGTTCCGAGTATCTCATTTGCGATGCATTATTCGTCCTTTACTGCATCCCTCGCCCCCTCACATTGACGAATTAACACACAATTTGCGTCCATATGAAATACTCTGGATTCCCTGCATTGTCCTTCTAAATCGGGATTCGTTTCTACGGAAACGACAGGATTTTCTTTGGGGTTCCGAGTATCTCTTTTCCGATGCATTATTCCTCCTTTACTGCATCCCTCGCTCCCTCACATTGCTGAATTAACACACAAATTGCGTCCATATGAAATACTCTGGGTTCCCTGCATTATCTTTCTAAATCGAAATACGTTTCTACGGAAACGATAGGATTTTCTTTGGGGTTCCGAGTATCTCTTTTCCGATGCATTATTCGTCCTTTACTGCATCCCTCGCTCCCTCACATTGACGAATTAACACACAATTTGCGTCCATATGAAATACTCTGGATTCCCTGCATTGTCCTTCTAAATCGGGATTCGTTTCTACGGAAACGACAGGATTTTCTTTGGGGTTCCGAGTATCTCTTTTCCGATGCATTATTCCTCCTTCACTGCATCCCTCGCTCCCTAACATTGCCGAATTAACACACAAATTGCGTCCATATGAAATACTCTGGGTTCCCTGCATTCTCTTTCCAAATCGAGATACGTTTCTACGGAAACGATAGGATTTTCTTTTGCGAGTCGAGTATCTCTTTTCCGATGCATTATTCCTCCTTTACTGCATCCCTCGCTCCCTCACATTGACGAATTAACACACAATTTGCGTCCATATGAAATACTCTGGATTCCCTGCATTGTCCTTCTAAATCGGGATTCGTTTCTACGGAAACGACAGGATTTTCTTTGGGGTTCCGAGTATCTCTTTTCCGATGCATTATTCCTCCTTTACTGCATCCCTCGCTCCCTCACATTGCTGAATTAATACACAAATTGCGTCCATATGAAATACTCTGGGTTCACTGCATTATCTTTCTAAATCGAGATACGTTTCTACGGAAACGATAGGATTTTCTTTTGGGAGTCGAGTATCTCTTTTCCAATGCATTAATCCTCCTTTACTGCATCCCTCGCTCCCTCACATTGACGAATTAACACACAATTTGCGTCCATATGAAATACTCTGGATTCCCTGCATTGTCCTTCTAAATCGAGATACGTTTCTACGGATAAGATAGGATTTTCTTTGGGGTTCCGAGTATCTCTTTTCCGATGCATTATTCCTCCTTTACTGCATCCCTCGCTCCCTCACATTGACGAATTAACACACAATTTGCGTCCATATGAAATACTCTGGATTCCCTGCATTGTCCTTCTAAATCGAGATACGTTTTTTACGGAAACGATAGGATTTTCTTTGGGGTTCCGAGTATCTCTTTTCCGATGCATTATTCCTCCTTTATTGTATCCCTCGCTAACTCACATTGACGAATTAACACACAATTTGCGTCCATATGAAATACTCTGGATTCCCTGCATTGTCCTTCTAAATCGAGATACGTTTCTACGGAAACGATAGGATTTTCTTTGGGGGTCCGAGTATCTCTTTTCCGATGCATTATTCGCCCTTTACTGAATCCCTCGCATCGCTCACATTGACGAATTAACACACAATTTGCGTCCATATGAAATACTCTGGATTCTCTGCATTGTCCTTCTAAATCGGGATTCGTTTCTACGGAAACGACAGGATTTCCTTTGGGGTTCCGAGTATCTCTTTTCCGATGCTTTATTCCTCCTTTACTGCATCCCTCGCTTCCTCACATTGTTGAATTAACACACAAATTGCGTCTATATGAAATACTCTGGGTTCCCTGCATTCTCTTTCTAAATCGAGATACGTTTCTACGGAAACGATAGGATTTTCTTTTGGGAGTCGAGTATCTCTTTTCCGATGCTTTATTCCTCCTTCACTGCATCCCTCGTTCCCTCACATTGACGAATTAACACACAATTTGCGTCCATATTAAATACTCTGGATACCCTGCATTGTCCTTCTAAATCGAGATACGTTTCTACGGAAACGATAGGATTTTCTTTGGGGTTCCGCGTATCTCTTTTCCGATACATTATTCCTCCTTTACTGCATCCCTCGCTTCCTCACATTGACGAATTAACACACAATTTGCGTCCATATGAAATACTCTGGATTCCCTGCATTGTCCTTCTAAATCGAGATACGTTTCTACGGAAACGATAGGATTTTCTTTGGGGTTCCGAGTATCTCTTTTCCGATGCATTATTCCTCCTTTACTGCATCCCTCGCTAACTCACATTCACGAATTAACACACAAATTGCGTCCATATGAAATACTCTGGATTCCCTGCATTGTCCTTCTAAATCGAGATACGTTTCTACGGAAACGATAGGATTTTCTTTGGGGTTCCGAGTATCTCTTTTCCGATGCATTATTCGTCCTTTACTGCATCCCTCGCTCCCTCACATTGACGAATTAACACACAATTTGCGTCCATATGAAATACTCTGGATTCCCTGCATTGTCCTTCTAAATCGGGATTCGTTTCTACGGAAACGACAGGATTTTCTTTGGGGTTCCGAGTATCTCTTTTCCGATGCATTATTCCTCCTTTACTGCATCCCTCGCTCCCTCACATTGCTGAATTAACACACAAATTGCGTCCATATGAAATACTCTGGGTTCCCTGCATTATCTTTCTAAATCGAGATACGTTTCTACGGAAACGATAGGATTTTCTTTTGGGAGTCGAGTATCTCTTTTCCAATGCATTAATCCTCCTTTACTGCATCCCTCGCTCCCTCACATTGACGAATTAACACACAATTTGCGTCCATATGAAATACTCTGGATTCCCTGCATTGTCCTTCTAAATCGAGATACGTTTCTACGGATAAGATAGGATTTTCTTTGGGGTTCCGAGTATCTCTTTTCCGATGCATTATTCCTCCTTTACTGCATCCCTCGCTCCCTCACATTGACGAATTAACACACAATTTGCGTCCATATGAAATACTCTGGATTCCCTGCATTGTCCTTCTAAATCGAGATACGTTTCTACGGAAACGATAGGATTTTCTTTGGGGTTCCGAGTATCTCTTTTCCGATGCATTATTCATCCTTTACTGCATCCCTCGCTCCCTCACATTGACGAATTAACACACAATTTGCGTCCATATGAAATACTCTGGATTCCCTGCATTGTCCTCCTAAATCGAGATACGTTTCTACGGAAACGATAGGATTTTCTTTGGGGTTCCGAGTATCTCTTTTCCGATGCATTATTCCTCCTTAACTGCATCCCTCGCTCCCTCACATTGACGAATTAACACACAATTTGCGTCCATATGAAATACTCTGGATTCCCTGCATTGTCCTTCTAAATCGGGATTCGTTTCTACGGAAACGACAGGTTTTCCTTTGGGGTTCCGAGTATCTCTTTTCCGATGCATTATTCCTCCTTTACTGCATCCCTCGCTCCCTCACATTGATGAATTAACACACAAATTGCGTCTATATGAAATACTCTGGGTTCCCTGCATTCTCTTTCTAAATCGAGATACGTTTCTACGGAAACGATAGGATTTTCTTTTGGGAGTCGAGTATCTCTTTTCCGATGCTTTATTCCTCCTTTACTGCATCTCTCGCTCCCTCACATTGACGAATTAACACACAATTTGCGTCCATATGAAATACTCTGGATTCCCTGCATTGTCCTTCTAAATCGAGATACATTTCTACGGAAACGATAGGATTTCCTTTGGGGTTCCGACTATCTCTTTTCCGATGCATTATTCCTCCTTTACTGCATCCCTCGCTCCCTCACATTGACGAATTAACACATAATTTGCGTCCATATGAAATACTCTGGATTCCCTGAATTGTCCTTCCAAATCGAGATACGTTTCTACGGAAACGATAGGATTTTCTTTGGGGTTGCGAGTATCTCTTTTCCGATGCATTATTCGCCCTTTACTGAATCCCTCGCTCCCTCACATTGCCGAATTAACACACAATTTGCGTCCATATGAAATACTCTGGATTCCATGCATTGTCCTTCTAAGTCGGGATTCGTTTCTACGGAAACGACAGGATTTCCTTTGGGGTTCCGAGTATCTCTTTTCCGATGCATTATTCCTCCTTTACTGCATCCCTCGCTCCCTCACATTGCCGAATGAACACAATAATTGCGTTCATATGAAATACTCTGGGTTCCCTGCAATCTCTTTCGAAATCGAGATACGTTTCTACGGAAACGATAGGATTTTCTTTTGGGAGTCGAGTATCTCTTTTCCGATGCATTATTCCTCCTTTACTGCATCCCTCGCTCCCTCACATTGACGAATTAACACACAATTTCCGTCCATATGAAATACTCTGGATTCCCTGCATTGTCCTTCTAAATCGAGATACGTTTCTACGGAAACGATAGGATTTCCTTTGGGGTTCCGAGTATCTCTTTTCCGATGCATTATTCCTCCCTTACTGCATCTCTCGCTACCTGACATTGACGAATTAACACACAATTTGCGCCCATATGAAATACTCTGGATTCCCTGCATTGTCCTTCTAAATCGAGATACGTTTCTACGGAAACGATAGGATTTTTTTTGGAGTTCCGAGTATCTCTTTTCCGATGCATTATTCCTCCTTTACTGCATCCCTCGCTCCCTCACATTGACGAATTAACACACAATTTGCGTCCATATGATATACTCTTGATTCCCTGCATTGTCCTTCTAAATCGAGATACGTTTCTACGGAAACGATAGGATTTTCTTTGGGGTTCCGAGTATCTCTTTTCCGATGCATTATTCCTCGTTTACTGCATCCCTCGCTCCCTGACATTGACGAATTAACACACAATTTGCGTCCATATGAAATACTCTGGAATCCCTGCATTGTCCTTCTAAATCGAGATACGTTTCTACGGAAACGATAGGATTTTCTTTGGGGTTCGGAGTATCTCTTTTCCGATGCATTATTCCTCCTTTACTGCATCCCTCGCTCCCTCACATTGACGAATTAACACACAATTTGCGTCCATATGATATACTCTGGATTCGCTGCATTGTCCTTCTAAATCGAGATACGTTTCTACGGAAACGATAGGATTTTCTTTGGGGTTCCGAGTATCTCTTTTCCGATGCATTATTCCTCCTTTACTGCATCCCTCGCTGCCTCACATTGACGAATTAACACACAATTTGCGTCCATATGAAATACTCTGGATTCCCTGCATTGTCCTCCTAAATCGAGATACGTTTCTACGGAAACGATAGGATTTTCTTTGGGGTTCCGAGTATCTCTTTTCCGATGCATTATTCCTCCTTTACTGCATCCCTCGCTCCCTCACATTGACGAATTAACACACAATTTGCGTCCATATGAAATACTCTGGATTCCCTGCATTGTCCTTCTAAATCGAGATACGTTTCTACGGAAACGATAGAATTTTCTTTAGGGTTCCGAGTATCTCTTTTCCGATGCATTATTCCTCCTTTACTGCATCCCTCGTTCCCTCACATTGACGAATTAACACACAATTTGCGTCCATATGAAATACTCTGGATTCCCTGCATTGTCCTTCTAAATCGAGATACGTTTCTACGGAAACGATGGGATTTTCTTTGGGGTTCCGAGTATCTCTTTTCCGATGCATTATTCCTCCTTTACTGCATCCCTCGCTCCCTCACATTGACGAATTAACACACAATTTGTGTCCATATGAAATACTCTGGATTCCCTGCATTGTCCTTCTAAATCGGTATTCGTTTCTACGGAAACGACAGGATTTTCTTTGGGGTTCCGAGTATCTCTTTTCCGATGCATTATTCCTCCTTTACTGCATCCCTCGCTCCCTCACATTGCCGAATTAACACACAAATTGCGTCCATATGAAATACTCTAGGTTCCCTGCATTATCTTTCTTAATCGAGATACGTTTCTACGGAAACGATAGGATTTTCTTTTGGGAGTCGACTATCTCTTTTCCGATGCATTATTCCTCCTTTACTGCATCCCTCGCTCCATCACATTGACGAATTAACACACAATTTGCGTCCATATGAAATACTCTGGATTCCCTGCATTGTCCTTCTAAATCGAGATACTTTTCTACGGAAACGATAGGATTTTGTTTGGGGTTCCGAGTATCTCTTTTCCGATGCATTGTTCGTCCTTTACTGCATCCCTCGCTCCCTCACATTGACGAATTAACACACAATTTGCGTCCATATGAAATACTCTGGATTCCCTGCATTGTCCTTCTAAATCGAGTTACGTTTCTACGGATAAGATAGGATTTTCTTTGGGGTTCCGAGTATCTCTTTTCCGATGCATTATTCCTCCTTTACTGCATCCCTCGCTCCCTCACATTGACGAATTAACACACAATTTGCGTCCATATGATATACTCTGGATTCCCTGCATTGTCCTTCTAAATCGAGATACGTTTCTACGGAAACGATAGGATTTTCTTTGGGGTTCCGAGTATCTCTTTTCCGATGCATTATTCCTCCTTTACTGCATCCCTCGCTCCCTCACATTGACGAATTAACACACGATTTGCGTCCATATGAAATACTCTGGATTCCCTGCATTGTCCACCTAAATCGAGATACGTTTCTACGGAAACGATAGGATTTTCTTTGGGGTTCGGAGTATCTCTTTTCCGATGCATTATTCCTCCTTTACTGCATCCCTCGCTCCCTCACATTGACGAATTAACACACAATTTGCGTAAATATGAAATACTCTGGATTCCCTGCATTGTCCTTCTAAATCGAGATACGTTTCTACGGAAACGAGAGGATTTTCTTTGGGGTTCCGAGTATCTCTTTTCCGATGCATTATTCCTCCTTTACTGCATCCCTCGCTAACTCACATTGACGAATTAACACACAATTTGCGTCCATATGAAATACTCTGGATTCCCTGCATTGTCCTTCTAAATCGAGATACGTTTCTACGGAAACGATAGGATTTTCTTTGGGGTTCCGAGTATCTCTTTTCCGATGCATTATTCCTCCTTTACTGCATCCCTCGCTCCCTCACATTGACGAATTAACACACAATTTGCGTCCATATGAAATACTCTGGATTCCCTGCATTGTCCTTCTAAATCGAGATACGTTTCTACGGAAACGATAGGATTTTCTTTGGGGTTCCGAGTATCTCTTTTCCGATGCATTATTCCTCCTTTACTGCATCCCTCGTTCCCTCACATTGACGAATTAACACACAATTTGCGTCCATATGAAATACTCTGGATTCCCTGCATTGTCCTTCTAAATCGAGATACGTTTCTACGGAAACGATAGGATTTTCTTTGGGGTTCCGAGTATCTCTTTTCCGATGCATTATTCCTCCTTTACTGCATCCCTCGCTCCCTCACATTGACGAATTAACACACAATTAGCGTCCATATGAAATACTCTGGATTCCCTGCATTGTCCTTCTAAATCGAGATACGTTTCTACGGAAACGATAGGATTTTCTTTGGGGTTCCGAGTATCTCTTTTCCGATGCATTATTCCTCCTTTACTGCATCCCTCGCTCCCTGACATTGGCGAATTAACACACAATTTCCGTCCATATGAAATACTCTGGATTCCCTGCATTGTCCTCCTAAATCGAGATACGTTTCTACGGAAACGATAGGATTTTCTTTGGGGCTCCGAGTATCTCTTTTCCGATGCATTATTCCTCCTTTACTGCATCCCTCGCTCCCTCACATTGACGAATTAACACACAATTTGCGTCCATATGAAATACTCTGAATTCCCTGCATTGTCCTTCTAAATCGAGATACGTTTCTACGGAAACGATAGGATTTTCTTTGGGGTTCCGAGTATCTCTTTTCCGATGCATTATTCCTCCTTTACTGCATCCCTCGCTCCCTCACATTGACGAATTAACACTCAATTTGCGTCCATATGAAATACTCTGGATTCCCTGCATTGTCCTTCTAAATCGAGATACGTTTCTACGGAAACGATAGGATTTTCTTTGGGGTTCCGAGTATCTCTTTTACGATGCATTATTCCTCCTTTACTGCATCCCTCCCTCCCTCACATTGACGAATTAACACACAATTTGCGTCCATATGAAATACTCTGGATTCCCTGCATTGTCCTTCTAAGTCGGGATTTGTTTCTACGGAAACGACAGGATTTTCTTTGGGGTTCCGAGTATCTCTTTCCCGATGCATTATTCCTCCTTTACTGCACCCCTCGCTCCCTCACATTGCCCAATTAACACACAAATTGCGTCCATATGAAATACTCTGGATTCCCCGCATTGTCCTTCTAAATCGAGATACGTTTCTACAGAAACGATAAGATTTTCTTTGGGGTTCAGAGTATCTCTTTTCCGATGCATTACTCCTCCTTTACTGCATCCCTCGCTCCCTCACATTGACGAATTAACACACAATTTGCGTCCATATGAAATACTCTGGATTCCCTGCACTGTCCTTGTAAATCGAGATACGTTTCTACGGAAACGATAGGATTTACTTTGGGGTTCCGAGTATCTCTTTTCCGATGCATTATTCCTCCTTTACTGCATCCCTCGCTCCCTCACATTGACGAATTAACACACAATTTGCGTCCATATGAAATACTCTGGATTCCCTGCATTTTCCTTCTAAATCGAGATACGTTTCTACGGAAACGATAGGATTTTCTTTGGGGTTCCGAGTATCTCTTTTCCGATGCATTATTCCTCCTTTACTGCATCCCTCGCTCCCTTACATTAACGAATTAACACACATATTGCGTCCATATGAAATACTCTGGATTCCCTGCATTGTCCTTCTAAATCGGGATTCGTTTCTACGGAAACGACAGGATTTTCTTTGGGGTTGCGAGTATCTCTTTTCCGATGCATTATTCCTCCTTTACTGCATCCCTCGCTCCCTCAGATTGCCGAATTAACACACAAATTGCGTCCATATGAAATACTCTGGGTTCCCTGCATTATCTTTCTAAATCGAGATACGTTTCTACGGAAACGATAGGATTTTCTTTTGGGAGTCGAGTATCTCTTTTCCGATGCATTATTCCTCCTTTACTGCATCCCTCGCTCCCTCACATTGACGAATTAACACACAATTTGAATCCATATGAAATACTCTGGATTCCCTGCATTGTCCTTCTAAATCGAGATACGTTTCTACGGATAAGATAGGATTTTCTTTGGGGTTCCGAGTATCTCTTTTCCGATGCATTATTCCTCCTTTACTGCATCCCTCGCTCCCTCACATTGAAGAATTAACACACAATTTGCGTCTATATGAAATACTCTGGATTCCCTGCATTGTCCTTCTAAATCGAGATACGTTTCTACGGAAACGGTAGGATTTTCCTTGGGGTGCCGAGTATCTCTTTTCCGATGCATTATTCCTCTTTTACTGCATCCCTCGCTCCCTCACATTGACGAATTAACACACAATTTGCGTCCATATGATATACTCTGGATTCCCTGCATTGTCCTTCTAAATCGAGATACGATTCTACGGAAACGATAGGATTTTCTTTGGGGTTCCGAGTATCTCTTTTCCGATGCATTATTCATCCTTTACTGCATCCCTCGCTCCCTCACATTGACGAATTAACACACAATTTGCGTCCATATGATATACTCTGGATTCCCTGCATTGTCCTTCTAAATCGAGATACGTTTCTACGGAAACGATAGGATTTTCTTTGGGGTTCCGAGTATCTCTTTTCCGACGCATTATTCATCCTTTACCGCATCCCTCGCTCCCTCACATTGACGAATTAACACACAATTTGCGTCCATATGAAATACTCTGGATTCCCTGCATTGTCCTTCTAAATCGAGATACGTTTCTACGGAAGCGATAGGATTTTCTTTGGGGTTCCGAGTATCTCTTTTCCGATGCATTACTCCTCCTTTACTGCATCCCTCGCTCCCTCACATTGGCGAATTAACACACAAATTGCGTCCATATGAAATTCTCTGGATTCCCTGCATTGTCCTCCTAACTCGAGATACGTTTCTACGGAAACGATAGGATTTTGTTTGGGGTGCCGAGTATCTCTTTTCCGATGCATTATTCCTCCTTTACAGCATCCCTCGCTCCCTCACATTGACGAATTAACACACAATTTGCGTCCATATGAAATACTCTGGATTCCCTGCATTGTCCTTGTAAATCGAGATACGTTTCTACGGAAACTATAGGATTTTCTTTGGGGTTCCGAGTATCTCTTTTCCGATGCATTATTCCTCCTTTACTGCATCCCTCGCTCCCTCACATTGACGAATTAACACACAATTTGCGTCCATATGAAATACTCTGGATTCCCTGCATTGTCCTTCTAAATCGAGATACGTTTCTACGGAAACGATAGGATTTTCTTTGGGGTTCCGAATATCTCTTTTCCGATGCATTATTCCTCCTTTACTGCATCCCTCGCTCCCTCACATTGACGAATTAACACACATATTGCGTCCATATGAAATACTCTGGATTCCCTGCATTGTCCTTCTAAATCGGGATTGGTTTCTACGGAAACGACAGGATTTTCTTTGGGGTTGCGAGTATCTCTTTTCCGATGCATTATTCCTCCTTTACTGCATCCCTCGCTCCCTCAGATTGCCGAATTAACACACAAATTGCGTCCATATGAAATACTCTGCGTTCCCTGCATTATCTTTCTAAATCGAGATACGTTTCTACGGAAACGATAGGATTTTTTTTTGGGAGTCGAGTATCTCTTTTCCGATGCATTATTCCTCCTTTACTGCATCCCTCGCTCCCTCACATTGACGAATTAACACACAATTTGCGTCCATATGAAATACTCTGGATGCCCTGCATTGTCCTTCTAAATCGAGATACGTTTCTACGGATAAGATAGGATTTTCTTTGGGGTTCCGAGTATCTCTTTTCCGATGCATTATTCCTCCTTTACTGCATCCCTCGCTCTCTCACATTGAAGAATTAACACACAATTTGCGTCTATATGAAATACTCTGGATTCCCTGCATTGTCCTTCTAAATCGAGATACGTTTCTACGGAAACGGTAGTATTTTCCTTGGGATTCCGAGTATCTCTTTTCCGATGCATTATTCCTCCTTTACTGCATCCCTCGCTCCCTCACATTGACGAATTAACACACAATTTGCGTCCATATGAAATACTCTGGATTCCCTGCATTGTCCTTCTAAATCGAGATACGTTTCTACGGAAGCGATAGGATTTTCTTTGGGGTTCCGATTATCTCTTTAGCGATGCATTATTCCTCCTTTACTGCATCCCTCGCTCCCTCACATTGCCGAATTAACACACAAATTGCGTCCATATGAAATACTCTGGGTTCCCTGCATTATCTTTCTAAATCGAGATACGTTTCTACGGAAACGATAGGATTTTCTTTTGGGAGTCGAGTATCTCTTTTCCGATGCATTATTCCTCCTTTACTGCATCCCTCGCTCCCTCACATTGACGAATTAACACACAATTTGCGTCCATATGAAATACTCTGGATTCCCTGCATTGTCCTTCTAAATCGAGATACGTTTCTACGGAAACGATAGGATTTTCGTTGGGGTTCCGAGTATCTCCTTTCCGATGCATTATTCCTCCTTTACTGCATCCCTCGCTCCCTCACATTGACGAATTAACACACAATTTGCGTCCATATAAAATACTCTGGATTCCCAGCATTGTCCTTCTAAATCGAGATACGTTTCTACAGAAACGATAGGATTTTCTTTGGGGTTCCGTGTATCTCTTTTCCGATACATTATTCCTCCTTTACTGCATCCCTCGCTTCCTCACATTGACGAATTAACACACAATTTGCGTCCATATGAAATACTCTGGATTCCCTGAATTGTCCTTCTAAATCGAGATACATTTCTACGGAAACGATAGGATTTTCTTTGGGGTTCTGAGTATCTCTTTTCCGATTCATTATTCCTCCTTTACTGCATCCCCCGCTCCCTGACATTGACAAATTAACACACAATTTGCGTCCATATGAAATACTCTGGATTCCCTGCATTGTCCTTGTAAATGGAGATTCGTTTCTACGGAAACGATAGGATTTTCTTTGGGGTTCCGAGTATCTCTTTTCCGATGCATTATTCCTCCTTTACTGCATCCCTCGCTCCTTCACATTGACGAATTAACACACAATTTGCGTCCATATGAAATACTCTGGATTCCCTGCATTGTCCTTCTAAATCGAGATACGTTTCTACGGAAACGATACGATTTTCTTTGGGGTTCCGAGTATCTCTTTTCCGATGCATTATTCCTCTTTTACTGCATCCCTCGTTATCTCACATAGACGAATTAACACACAATTTGCGTCCATATGAAATACTCTGGATTCCCTGCATTGTCCTTCTAAATCGAGATACGTTTCTACGGAAACGATAGGATTTTCTTTGGGGTTCCGAGTATCTCTTTTCCGATGCATTATTCCTCCTTTACAGCATCCCTCGCTAACTCACATTGACGAATTAACACACAAATCGCGTCCATATGAAATATTCTGGGTTCCCTGCATTATCTTTCTAAATCGAGATACGTTTCTACGGAAACGATAGGATTTTCTTTTGGGAGTCGAGTATCTCTTTTCCGATGCATTATTCCTCCTTTACTGCATCCCTCGCTCCCTCACATTGACGAATTAACACACAATTTGCGTCCATATTAAATACTCTGGATTCCCTGCATTGTCCTTCTAAATCGAGATACGTTTCTACGGAAACGATAGGATTTTCTTTGGGGTTCCGAGTATCTCTTTTCCGATGCATTATTCCTCCTTTACTGCATCCCTCGCTCCCTCACATTGACGAATTAACACACAATTTGCGTGCATATGAAATACTCTGGATTCCCTGCATTGTCCTTATAAATCGGGATACGTTTCGACGGAAACGAGAGGATTTTTTGTGGGGTTCCGAGTATCTCTTTTCCGATGCATTATTCCTCCTTTACTGCATCCCTCGCTCCCCCACATTGACGAATTAACACACAAATTGCGTCCATATGAAATATTCTGGGTTCCCTGCATTATCTTTCTAAATCGAGATACGTTTCTACGGAAACGATAGGATTTTCTTTTGGGAGTCGAGTATCTCTTTTCCGATGCATTATTCCTCCTTTACTGCATCCCTCGCTCCCTCACATTGACGAATTAACACACAATTTGCGTCCATATTAAATACTCTGGATTCCCTGCATTGTCCTTCTAAATCGAGATACGTTTCTACGGAAACGATAGGATTTTCTTTGGGGTTCCGAGTATCTCTTTTCCGATGCACTATTCCTCCTTTACTGCATCCCTCGCTCCCTCACATTGACGAATTAACACACAATTTGCGTCCATATGAAATACTCTGGATTCCCTGCATTGTCTTTCTAAATCGAGATACGTTTCTACAGATAAGATAGGATTTTATTTGGGGTTCCGAGTATCTCTTTTCCGATGCATTATTCCTCCTTTACTGCATTCCTCGCTCCCTCACATTGACGAATTAACACACAATTTGTGTCCATATGAAATACTCTGGATTCCCTGCATTGTCCTTCTAAATCGAGATACGTTTCTACGGAAACGATAGGATTTTCTTTGGGGTTCCGAGTATCTCTTTTCCGATGCATTATTCCTCCTTTACTGCATCCCTCGCTCCCTCACATTGACGAATTAACACACAATTTGCGTCCATATGAAATACTCTGGATTCCCTGCATTGTCCTTCTAAATCGAGATACGTTTCTACGGAAACGATAGGATTTTCTTTGGGGTTCCGAGTATCTCTTTTCCGATGCATTATTCATCCTTTACTGCATCCCTCGCTCCCTCACATTGACGAATTAACACACAATTTGCGTCCATATGAAATACCCTGGATTCCCTGCATTGTCCTTCTAAATCGAGATACGTTTCTACGGAAGCGATAGGATTTTCTTTGGGGTTCCGATTATCTCTTTAGCGATGCATTATTCCTCCTTTACTGCATCCCTCGCTCCCTCACATTGCCGAATTAACACACAAATTGCGTCCATATGAAATACTCTGGGTTCCCTGCATTATCTTTCTAAATCGAGATACGTTTCTACGGAAACTATAGGATTTTCTTTTGGGAGTCGAGTATCTCTTTTCCGATGCATTATTCCTCCTTTACTGCATCCCTCGCTCCCTCACATTGACGAATTAACACACAATTTGCGTCCATATGAAATACTCTGGATTCCCTGCATTGTCCTTCTAAATCGAGATACGTTTCTACGGAAACGATAGGATTTTCGTTGCGGTTCCGAGTATCTCCTTTCCGATGCATTATTCCTCCTTTACTGCATCCCTCGCTCCCTCACATTGACGAATTAACACACAATTTGCGTCCATATAAAATACTCTGGATTCCCAGCATTGTCCTTCTAAATCGAGATACGTTTCTACAGAAACGATAGGATTTTCTTTGGGGTTCCGTGTATCTCTTTTCCGATACATTATTCCTCCTTTACTGCATCCCTCGCTTCCTCACATTGACGAATTAACACACAATTTGCGTCCATATGAAATACTCTGGATTCCCTGCATTGTCCTTCTAAATCGAGATACATTTCTACGGAAACGATAGGATTTTCTTTGGGGTTCCGAGTATCTCTTTTCCGATGCATTATTCCTCCTTTACTGCATCCCTCGCTCCCTGACATTGACAAATTAACACACAATTTGCGTCCATATGAAATACTCTGGATTCCCTGCATTGTCCTTGTAAATGGAGATTCGTTTCTACGGAAACGATAGGATTTTCTTTGGGGTTCCGAGTATCTCTTTTCCGATGCATTATTCCTCCTTTACTGCATCCCTCGCTCCTTCACATTGACGAATTAACACACAATTTGCGTCCATATGAAATACTCTGGATTCCCTGCATTGTCCTTCTAAATCGAGATACGTTTCTACGAAAACGATACGATTTTCTTTGGGGTTCCGAGTATCTCTTTTCCGATGCATTATTCCTCTTTTACTGCATCCCTCGTTATCTCACATTGACGAATTAACACACAATTTGCGTCCATATGAAATACTCTGGATTCCCTGCATTGTCCTTCTAAATCGAGATACGTTTCTACGGAAACGGTAGGATTTTCTTTGGGGTTCCGAGTATCTCTTTTCCGATGCATTATTCCTCCTTTACAGCATCCCTCGCTAACTCACATTGACGAATTAACACACAAATCGCGTCCATATGAAATATTCTGGGTTCCCTGCATTATCTTTCTAAATCGAGATACGTTTCTACGGAAACGATAGGATTTTCTTTTGGGAGTCGAGTATCTCTTTTCCGATGCATTATTCCTCCTTTACTGCATCCCTCGCTCCCTCACATTGACGAATTAACACACAATTTGCGTCCATATTAAATACTCTGGCTTCCCTGCATTGTCCTTCTAAATCGAGATACGTTTCTACGGAAACGATAGGATTTTCTTTGGGGTTCCGAGTATCTCTTTTCCGATGCATTATTCCTCCTTTACTGCATCCCTCGCTCCCTCACATTGACGAATTAACACACAATTTGCGTCCATATGAAATACTCTGGATTCCCTGCATTGTCCTTATAAATCGGGATTCGTTTCGACGGAAACGAGAGGATTTTTTTTGGGGTTCCGAGTATCTCTTTTCCGATGCATTATTCCTCCTTTACTGCATCCCTCGCTCCCTCACATTGACGAATTAACACACAAATTGCGTCCATATGAAATATTCTGGGTTCCCTGCATTATCTTTCTAAATCGAGATACGTTTCTACGGAAACGATAGGATTTTCTTTTGGGAGTCGAGTATCTCTTTTCCGATGCATTATTCCTCCTTTACTGCATCCCTCGCTCCCTCACATTGACGAATTAACACACAATTTGCGTCCATATTAAATACTCTGGATTCCCTGCATTGTCCTTCTAAATCGAGATACGTTTCTACGGAAACGATAGGATTTTCTTTGGGGTTCCGAGTATCTCTTTTCCGATGCACTATTCCTCCTTTACTGCATCCCTCGCTCCCTCACATTGACGAATTAACACACAATTTGCGTCCATATGAAATACTCCGGATTCCCTGCATTGTCTTTCTAAATCGAGATACGTTTCTACAGATAAGATAGGATTTTATTTGGGGTTCCGAGTATCTCTTTTCCGATGCATTATTCCTCCTTTACTGCATTCCTCGCTCCCTCACATTGACGAATTAACACACAATTTGTGTCCATATGAAATACTCTGGATTCCCTGCATTGTCCTTCTAAATCGAGATACGTTTCTACGGAAACGATAGGATTTTCTTTGGGGTTCCGAGTATCTCTTTTCCGATGCATTATTCCTCCTTTACTGCATCCCTCGCTCCCTCACATTGACGAATTAAAACACAATTTGCGTCCATATGAAATACTCTGGATTCCCTGCATTGTCATTGTAAATCGAGATACGTTTCTACGGAAACGATAGGATTTTCTTTGGGGTTCCGCGTACCTCTTTTCGGATGCATTATTCCTCCTTTACTGCATCCCTCGCTCCCTCATATTGACGAATTAACACACAATTTGCGTCCATATGAAATACTCTGGATTCCCTGCATTGTCCTTCTAAATCGAGATACGTTTCTACGGAAACGATAGGATTTTCTTTGGGGTTCCGAGTATCTCTTTTCCGATGTATTATTCCTCCTTTACTGCATCCCTCGCTCCCTCACATTGACGAATTATCACACAATTTGCGTCCATATGAAATACTCTGGATTCCCTGCATTGTCCTTCTAAATCGGGATTCGTTTCTACGGAAACGACAGGATTTTCTTTGGGGTTCCGTGTATCCCTTTTCCGATGCATTATTCCTCCTTTACTGCATCCCTCGCTCCCTCACATTGCCGAATTAACACACAAATTGCGTCCATATGAAATACTCTGGGTTCCCAGCATTATCTTTCTAAATCGAGATACGTTTCTCCGGAAACGATAGGATTTTCTTTTGGGAGTCGAATATCTCTTTTCCGATGCATTATTCCTCCTTTACTGCATCCCTCGCTCCCTCACATTGACGAATTAACACACAATTTGCGTCCATATGAAATACTCTCGATTCCCTGCATTGTCCTTCTAAATCGAGATACGTTTCTACGGAAACGATAGGATTTTCTTTGGGGTTCCGAGTATCTCTTTTCCGATGAATTATTCCTCCTTTACTGCATCCCTCGCTCCCTCACATTGACGAATTATCACACAATTTGCGTCCATATGAAATACTCTGGATTCCCTGCATTGTCCTTCTAAATCGGGATTCGTTTCTACGGAAACGACAGGATTTTCTTTGGGGTTCCGTGTATCCCTTTTCCGATGCATTATTCCTCCTTTACTGCATCCCTCGCTCCCTCACATTGCCGAATTAACACACAAATTGCGTCCATATGAAATACTCTGGGTTCCCAGCATTATCTTTCTAAATCGAGATACGTTTCTCCGGAAACGATAGGATTTTCTTTTGGGAGTCGAATATCTCTTTTCCGATGCATTATTCCTCCTTTACTGCATCCCTCGCTCCCTCACATTGACGAATTAACACACAATTTGCGTCTATGTGAAATACTCTGGATTCCCTGCATTGTCCTTCTAAATCGAGATACGTTTCTACGGAAACGATTGGATTTTCTTTTGGGAGTCGAGTATCTCTTTTCGGATGCATTATTCCTCCTTTACTGCATCCCTCGCTCCCTCACATTGACGAATTAACACACAATTTGCGTCCATATGAAATACTCTGGATTCCCTGCATTGTCCTTCTAAATCGAGATACGTTTCTACGGAAACGATAGGATTTTCTTTGGGGTTCCGAGTATATCTTTTACGATGCATTATTCCTCCTTTACTGCATCCCTCGCTCCCTCACATTGACGAATTAACACACAATTTGCGTCCATATAAAATACTCTGGATTCCCTGCATTGTCCTTCTAAATCGAGATACGTTTCTACGGAAACGATAGGATTTTTCTTTGGGGTTCCGCGTATCTCTTTTCCGATACATTATTCCTCCTTTACTGCATCCCTCGCTTCCTCACATTGACGAATTAACACACAATTTGCGTCCATATGAAATACTCTGGATTCCCTGCATTGTCCTTCTAAATCGAGATACGTTTCTACGGAAACGATAGGATTTTCTTTGGGGTTCCGAGCATCTCTTTTCCGATGCATTATTCCTCCTTTACTGCATCCCTCGCTCCCTGACATTGACAAATTAACACAAAATTTGCGTCCATATGAAATACTCTGGATTCCCTGCATTGTCCTTGTAAATCGAGATACGTTTCTACGGAAACGATAGGATTTTCTTTGGGGTTCTGAGTATCTCTTTTCCGATGCATTACTCCTCCTTTACTGCATCCCTCGCTCCCTGACATTGGCGAATTAACACACAAATTGCGTCCATATGAAATTCTCTGGATTCCCTGCATTGTCCTCCTAAATCGAGATACGTTTCTACGGAAACGATAGGATTGTCTTTGGGGTTGCGAGTATCTCTTTTCCGATGCATTATTCCTCCTTTACTGCATCCCTCGCTCCCTCAGATTGCCGAATTAACACACAAATTGCGTCCATATGAAATACTCTGGGTTCCCTGCATTATCTTTCTAAATGGAGATACGTTTCTACGGAAACGATAGGATTTTTTTTTTTGGGAGTCGAGTATCTCTTTTCCGATGCATTATTCCTCCTTTACTGCATCCCTCGCTCCCTCACATTGACGAATTAACACACAATTTGCGTCCATATGAAATACTCTGGATTCCCTGCATTGTCCTTCTAAATCGAGATACGTTTCTACGGATAAGATAGGATTTTCTTTGGGGTTCCGAGTATCTCTTTTCCGATGCATTATTCCTCCTTTACTGCATCCCTCGCTCCCTCACATTGAAGAATTAACACACAATTTGTGTCTATATGAAATACTCTGGATTCCCTGCATTGTCCTTCTAAATCGAGATACGTTTCTACGGAAACGGTAGGATTTTCCTTGGGGTTCCGAGTATCTCTTTTCCGATGCATTATTCCTCCTTTACTGCATCCCTCGCTCCCTCACATTGACGAATTAACACACAATTTGCGTCCATATGAAATACTCTGGATTCCCTGCATTGTCCTTCTAAATCGAGATACGTTTCTACGGAAACGATAGGATTTTCTTTGGGGTTCCGAGTATCTCTTTTCCGATGCATTATTCATCCTTTACTGCATCCCTCGCTCCCTCACATTGACGAATTAACACACAATTTGCGTCCATATGAAATACTCTGGATTCCCTGCATTGTCCTTCTAAATCGAGATACGTTTCTACGGAAGCGATAGGATTTTCTTTGGGGTTCCGATTATCTCTTTAGCGATGCATTATTCCTCCTTTACTGCATCCCTCGCTCCCTCACATTGCCGAATTAACACACAAATTGCGTCCATATGAAATACTCTGGGTTCCCTGCATTATCTTTCTAAATCGAGATACGTTTCTACGGAAACGATAGGATTTTCTTTTGGGAGTCGAGTATCTCTTTTCCGATGCATTATTCCTCCTTTACTGCTTCCTTTGCTCCCTCACATTGACGAATTAACACACAATTTGCGTCCATATGACATACTTTGGATTCCCTGCATTGTCCTTCTAAATCGAGATACGTTTCTACGGAAACGATAGGATTTTCGTTGGGGTTCCGAGTATCTCTTTTCCGATGCATTATTCCTCCTTTACTGCATCCCTCGCTCCCTCACATTGACGAATTACCACACAATTTGCGGCCATATAAAATACTCTGGATTCCCTGCATTGTCCTTCTAAATCGAGATACGTTTCTACAGAAACGATAGGATTTTCTTTGGGGTTCCGTGTATCTCTTTTCCGATACATTATTCCTCCTTTACTGCATCCCTCGCTTCCTCACATTGACAAATTAACACACAATTTGCGTCCATATGAAATACTCTGGATCCCTGCATTGTCCTTATAAATCGGGATTCGTTTCGACGGAAACGAGAGGATCTTTTTTGGGGTTCCGAGTATCTCTTTTCCGATGCATTATTCCTCCTTTACTGCATCCCTCGCTCCCTCACATTGACGAATTAACACACAAATTGCGTCCATATGAAATATTCTGGGTTCCCTGCATTATCTTTCTAAATCGAGATACGTTTCTACGGAAACGATAGGATTTTCCTTTGGGAGTCGAGTATCTCTTTTCCGATGCATTATTCCTCCTTTACTGCATCCCTCGCTCCCTCACATTGACGAATTAACACACAATTTGCGTCCATATTAAATACTCTGGATTCCCTGCATTGTCCTTCTAAATCGAGATACGTTTCTACGGAAACGATAGGATTTTCTTTGGGGTTCCGAGTATCTCTTTTCCGATGCATTATTCCTCCTTTACTGCATCCCTCGCTCCCTCACATTGACGAATTAACACACAATTTGCGTCCATATGAAATACTCTGGATTCCCTGCATTGTCTTTCTAAATCGAGATACGTTTCTACAGATAAGATAGGATTTTCTTTGGGGTTCCGAGTATCTCTTTTCCGATGCATTATTCCTCCTTTACTGCATTCCTCGCTCCCTCACATTGACGAAGTAACACACAAGTTGTGTCCATATGAAATACTCTGGATTCCCTGCATTGTCCCTCTAAATCGAGATACGTTTCTACGGAAACGATAGGATTTTCTTTGGGGTTCCGAGTATCTCTTTTCCGATGCATTATTCCTCCTTTACTTCATCCCTCGCTCCCTCACATTGACGAATTAAAACACAATTTGCGTCCATATGAAATACTCTGGATTCCCTGCATTGTCATTGTAAATCGAGATACGTTTCTACGGAAACGATAGGATTTTCTTTGGGGTTCCGCGTACCTCTTTTCGGATGCATTATTCCTCCTTTACTGCATCCCTCGCTCCCTCATATTGACGAATTAACACACAATTTGCGTCCATATGAAATACTCTGGATTCCCTGCATTGTCCTTCTAAACCGAGATACGTTTCTACGGAAACGATAGGATTTTCTTTGGGGTTCCGAGTATCTCTTTTCCGATGCATTATTCCTCCTTTACTGCATCCCTCGCTCCCTCACATTGACGAATTATCACACAATTTGCGTCCATATGAAATTCTCTGGATTCCCTGCATTGTCCTTCTAAATCGGGATTCGTTTCTACGGAAACGACAGGATTTTCTTTGGGGTTCCGTGTATCCCTTTTCCGATGCATTATTCCTCCTTTACTGCATCCCTCGCTCCCTCACATTGCCGAATTAACACACAAATTGCGTCCATATGAAATACTCTGGGTTCCCTGCATTATCTTTCTAAATCGAGATACGTTTCTCCGGAAACGATAGGATTTTCTTTTGGGAGTCGAGTATCTCTTTTCCGATGCATTATTCCTCCTTTACTGCATCAATCGCTCCCTCACATTGACGAATTAACACACAATTTGCGTCCATATGAAATACTCTCGATTCCCTGCATTGTCCTTCTAAATCGAGATACGTTTCTACGGAAACGATAGGATTTTCTTTGGGGTTCCGAGTATCTCTTTTCCGATGCGTTATTCCTCCTTTACTGCATCCCTCGCTCCCTCACATTGACGAATTAACACACAATTTGCGTCCATATGAAATACTCTGGATTCCCGGCATTGTCCTTCTAAATCGAGATACGTTTCTACGGAAACGATAGGATTTTCTTTGGGGTTCCGAGTATATCTTTTACGATGCATTATTCCTCCTTTACTGCATCCCTCGCTCCCTCACATTGACGAATTAACACACAATTTGCGTCCATATAAAATACTCTGGATTCCCTGCATTGTCCTTCTAAATCGAGATACGTTTCTACGGAAACGATAGGATTTTTCTTTGGGGTTCCCCGTATCTCTTTTCCGATACATTATTCCTCCTTTACTGCATCCCTCGCTTCCTCACATTGACGAATTAACACACAATTTGCGTCCATATGAAATACTCTGGATTCCCTGCATTGTCCGTCTAAATCGAGATACGTTTCTACGGAAACGATAGGATTTTCTTTGGGGTTCCGTGCATCTCTTTTCCGATGCATTATTCCTCCTTTACTGCATCCCTCGCTCCCTGACATTGACAAATTAACACACAATTTGCGTCCATATGAAATACTCTGGATTCCCTGCATTGTCCTTGTAAATCGAGATACGTTTCTACGGAAACGATAGGATTTTCTTTGGGGTTCTGAGTATCTCTTTTCCGATGCATTATTCCTCCTTTACTGCATCACTCGCTCCCTCACATTGACGAATTAACACACAATTTGCGTCCATATGATATACTCTGGATTCCCTGCATTGTCCTTCTAAATCGAGATACGTTTCTACGGAAACGATAGGATTTTCTTTGGGGTTCCGATTATCTCTTTTCCGATGCATTATTCCTCCTTTACTGCATCCCTCGCTCCCTCACATTGACGAATTAACACACAATTTGCGTCCATATGAAATACTCTGGATTCCCTGCATTGTCCTTCTAAATCGAGATACGTTTCTACGGAAACGATACGATTTTCTTTGGGGTTCCGAGTATCTCTTCTCCGATGCATTATTCCTCCTTTACTGCATCCCTCGCTATCTCACATTGACGAATTAACACACAATTTGCGTCCATATGAAATACTCTGGATTCCCTGCATTGTCCTTCTAAATCGAGATACGTTTCTACGGAAACGATAGGATTTTCTTTGGGGTTCCGAGTATCTCTTTTCCGATGCATTATTCCTCCTTTACTGCATCCCTCGCTCTCTCACATTGACGAATTAACACACAATTTGCGTCCATATGAAATACTCTGGATTCCCTGCATTGTCCTTCTAAATCGGGATTCGTTTCTACGGAAACGACAGGATTTTCTTTGGGGTTCCGAGTATCTCTTTTCCGATGCATTATTCCTCCTTTACTGCATCCCTCGCTCCCTCACATTGACGAATTAACACACAAATTGCGTCCATATGAAATACTCTGGGTTCCCTGCATTATCTTTCTAAATCGAGATACGTTTCTACGGAAACGATACGATTTTCTTTTGGGAGTCGAGTATCTCTTTTCCGATGCATTATTCCTCCTTTACTGCATCCCTCGCTCCCTCACATTGACGAATTAACACACAATTTGCGTCCATATGAAATACTCTGGATTCCCTGCATTATCTTTCTAAATCGAGATACGTTTCTACGGAAACGATAGGATTTTCTTTTGGGAGTCGAGTATCTCTTTTCCGATGCATTATTCCTCCTTTACTGCATCCCTCGCTCCCTCACATTGACGAATTAACACACAATTTGCGTCTATGTGAAATACTCTGGATTCCCTGCATTGTCCTTCTAAATCGAGATACGTTTCTACGGAAACGGTAGGATTTTCCTTGGGGTTCCGAGTATCTCTTTTCCGATGCATTATTCCTCCTTTACTGCATCCCTCGCTCCCTCACATTGCCGCATTAACACACCAAATTGCGTCCATATGATATACTCTGGATTCCCTGCATTGTCCTTCGAAATCGAGATACGTTTCTACGGAAACGATAGGATTTTCTTTGGGGTTCCGAGTATCTCTTTTCCGATGCATTATTCCTCCTTTACTGCATCCCTCGCTCCCTCACATTGACGAATTAACACACAATTTGCGTCCATATGAAATACTCTGGATTCCCTGCATTGTCTTTCTAAATCGAGATACGTTTCTACAGATAAGATAGGATTTTCTTTGGGGTTCCGAGTATCTCTTTTCCGATGCATTATTCCTCCTTTACTGCATTCCTCGCTCCCTCACATTGACGAATTAACACACAATTTGTGTCCATATGAAATACTCTGGATTCCCTGCATTGTCCTTCTAAATCGAGATACGTTTCTACGGAAACGATAGGATTTTCTTTGGGGTTCCGAGTATCTCTTTTCCGATGCATTATTCCTCCTTTACTGCATCCCTCGCTCCCTCACATTGACGAATTAAAACACAATTTGCGTCCATATGAAATACTCTCGATTCCCTGCATTGTCATTGTAAATCGAGATACGTTTCTACGGAAACGATAGGATTTTCTTTGGGGTTCCGTGTATCTCTTTTCGGATGCATTATTCCTCCTTTACTGCATCCCTCGCACCCTAACATTGACGAATTAACACACAATTTGCGTCCATATGAAATACTCTGGATTCCCTGCATTGTCCTTCTAAATCGAGATACGTTTCTACGGAAACGATTGGATTTTCTTTGGGGTTCCGAGTATCTCTTTTCCGATGCATTATTCCTCCTTTACTGCATCCCTCGCTCCCTCACATTGACGAATTACCACACAATTTGCGTCCATATAAAATACTCTGGAATCCCTGCATTGTCCTTCTAAATCCGGATTCGTTTCTACGGAAACGACAGGATTTTCTTTGGGGTTCCGTGTATCCCTTTTCCGATGCATTATTCCTCCTTTACTGCATCCCTCGCTCCCTCACATTGCCGAATTAACACACAAATTGCGTCCATATGAAATACTCTGGGTTCCCTGCATTATCTTTCTAAATCGAGATACGTTTCTCCGGAAACGATAGGATTTTCTTTTGGGAGTCGAGTATCTCTTTTCCGATGCAATATTCCTCCTTTACTGCATCCCTCGCTCCCTCACATTGACGAATTAACACACAATTTGCGTCTATGTGAAATACTCTGGATTCCCTGCATTGTCCTTCTAAATCGAGATACGTTTCTACGGAAACGGTAGGATTTTCCTTGGGGTTCCGAGTATCTCTTTTCCGATGCATTATTCCTCCTTTACTGCATCCCTCGCTCCCTCACATTGCCGCATTAACACACCAAATTGCGTCCATATGATATACTCTGGATTCCCTGCATTGTCCTTCGAAATCGAGATACGTTTCTACGGAAACGATAGGATTTTCTTTGGGGTTCCGATTATCTCTTTTCCGATGCATTATTTCTCCTTTACTGCATCCCTCGCTCCCTCACATTGCCAAATTAACACACAAATTGCGTCCATATGAAATACTCTGGGTTCCCTGTATTATCTTTCTAAATCGAGATACGTTTCTACGGAAACGATAGGATTTTCTATTGGGAGTCGACTATCTCTTTTCGGATGCATTATTCCTCCTTTACTGCATCCCTCGCTCCCTCACATTGACAAATTAACACACAATTTGCGTCCATATGAAATACTCTGGATTCCCTGCATTGTCCTTCTAAATCGAGATACGTTTCTACGGAAACGATAGGATTTTCTTTGGGGTTCCGAGTATATCTTTTACGATGCATTATTCCTCCTTTACTGCATCCCTCGCTCCCTCACATTGACGAATTAACACACAATTTGCGTCCATATAAAATACTCTGGATTCCCTGCATTGTCCTTCTAAATCGAGATACGTTGCTACGGAAACGATAGGATTTTTCTTTGGGGTTCCGCGTATCTCTTTTCCGATACATTATTCCTCCTTTACTGCATCCCTCGCTTACTCACATTGACGAATTAACACACAATTTGCGTCCATATGAAATACTCTGGATTCCCTGCATTGTCCTTCTAAATCGAGATACGTTTCTACGGAAACGATAGGATTTTCTTTGGGGTTCCGAGTATCTCTTTTCCGATGCATTATTCCTCCTTTACTGCATCCCTCGCTCCCTGACATTGACAAATTAACACACAATTTGCGTCCATATGAAATACTCTGGATTCCCTGCATTGTCCTTCTAAATCGAGATACGTTTCTACGGAAACGATAGGATTTTCTTTGGGGTTCTGAGTATCTCTTTTCCGATGCATTATTCCTCCTTTACTGCATCACTCGCTCCCTCACATTGACGAATTAACACACAATTTGCGTCCATATGATATACTCAGGATTCCCTGCATTGTCCTTCTAAATCGAGATACGTTTCTACGGAAACGATAGGATTTTCTTTGGGGTTCCGATTATCTCTTTTCCGATGCATTATTCCTCCTTTACTGCATCCCTCGCTCCCTCACATTGACGAATTAACACACAATTTGCGTCCATATGAAATACTCTGGATTCCCAGCATTGTCCTTCTAAATCGAGATACGTTTCTACGGAAACGAGAGTATTTTCTTTGGGGTTCCGAGTATCTCTTTTCCGATGCATTATTCCTCCTTTACTACATCCCTCGCTAACTCACATTGGCGAATTAACACACAATTTGCGTCCATAAGAAATACTCTGGATTCCCTGCATTGTCCTTCTAAATCGAGATACGTTTCTACGGAAACGATAGGATTTTCTTTGGGGTTCCGAGTATCTCTTTTCCGATGCATTATTCCTCCTTTACTGCATCCCTGGCACCCTCACATTGACGAATTAACTCACAATTTGCATCCACATGAAATACTCTGGATTCCCTGCATTGTCCTCCTAAATCGAGATACGTTTCTACGGAAACGACAGGATTTTCTTTGGGGTTCCGAGTATCTCTTTTCCGATGCATTATTCCTCCTTTACTGCATCCCTCGCTCCCTCACATTGCCGAATTAACACACAAATTGCGTCCATATGAAATACTCTGGGTTCCCTGCATTATCTTTCTAAATCGAGATACGTTTCTACGGAAACGATAGGATTTTCTTTTGGGAGTCGAGTATCTCTTATCCGATGCATTATTCCTCCTTTACTGCATCCCTCGCTCCCTCACATTGACGAATTAACACACAATTTGCGTCCATATGAAATACTCTGGGTTCCCTGCATTATCATTCTAAAACGAGATACGTTTCTACGGAAACGGTAGGATTTTCCTTGGGGTTCCGAGTATCTCTTTTCCGATGCATTATTCCTCCTTTACTGCATCCCTCGCTCCCTCACATTGACGAATTAACACACAATTTCCGTCCATATGATATACTCTGGATTCCCTGCATTGTCCTTCGAAATCGAGATACGTTTCTACGGAGACGATAGGATTTTCTTTGGGGTTCCGAGTATCTCTTTTCAGATGCATTATTCATCCTTTACTGCATGCCTCGCTCCCTCACATTGACGAATTAATACTCAATTTGCGCCCACATGAAATACTCTGGATTCCCTGCATTGTCCTTCTAAATCGAGATACGTTTCTACGGAAACGACAGGATTTTCTTTGGGGTTCCGATTATCTCTTTTCCGATGCATTATTCCTCCTTTACTGCATCCCTCGCTCCCTCACATTGCCAAATTAACACACAAATTGCGTCCATATGAAATACTCTGGATTCCCTGCATTGTCCTTCTAAATCGAGATACGTTTCTACGGAAACGATAGGATTTTCTTTGGGGTTCCGAGTATATCTTTTACGATGCATTATTCCTCCTTTACTGCATCCCTCGCTCCCTCACATTGACGAATTAACACACAATTTGCGTCCATATAAAATACTCTGGATTCCCTGCATTGTCCTTCTAAATCGAGATACGTTTCTACGGAAACGATAGGATTTTTCTTTGGGGTTCCGCGTATCTCTTTTCCGATACATTATTCCTCCTTTACTGCATCCCTCGCTCCCTCACATTGACGAATTAACACACAAATTGCGTCCATATGAAATACTCTGGATTCCCTGAATTGTCCTTCTAAATCGGGATTCGTTTCTACGGAAACGACAGGATTTTTTTTCGGGGTTCCGAGTATCTCTTTTCCGATGCATTATTCCTCCTTTACTGCATCCCTCGCTCCCTTACATTGACGAATTAACACACAAATTGCGTCCATATGAAATACTCTGGGTTCCCTGCATTATCATTCTAAATCGAGATACGTTTCTACGGAAACGATAGGATTTTCTTTTCGGAGTCGAGTATCTCTTTTCCGATGCATTATTCCTCCTTTACTGCATCCCTCGCTCCCTCACATTGACGAATTAACACACAATTAGCGTCCATATGAAATACTCTGGATTCCCTGCATTGTCCTTCTAAATCGAGATACGTTTCTACGGAAACGATAGGATTTTCTTTGGGGTTCCGAGTATCTCTTTTCCGATGCATTATTCCTCCTTTGCTGCATCCCTCGCTCCCTCACATTGACGAATTAACACACAATTTGCGTCCATATGAAATACTCTGGATTCCCTGCATTGTCTTTCTAAATCGAGATACGTTTCTACAGATAAGATAGGATTTTCTTTGTGGTTCCGAGTATCTCTTTTCCGATGCATTATTCCTCCTTTACTGCATTCCTCGCTCCCTCACATTGACGAATTAACACACAATTTGTGTCCACATGAAATACTCTGGATTCCCTGCATTGTCCTTCTAAATCGAGATACGTTTCTACGGAAACGATAGGATTTTCTTTGGGGTTCCGAGTATCTCTTTTCCGATGCATTATTCCTCCTTTACTGCATCCCTCGCTCCCTCACATTGACGAATTAAAACACAATTTGCGTCCATATGAAATACTCTGGATTCCCTGCATTGTCATTGTAAATCGAGATACGTTTCTACGGAAACGATAGGATTTTCTTTGGGGTTCCGTGTATCTCTTTTCGGATGCATTATTCCTCCTTTACTGCATCCCTGGCACCCTCACATAGACGAATTAACACACAATTTGCGTCCATATGAAATACTCTGGATTCCCTGCATTGTCCTTCTAAATCGAGATACGTTTCTACGGAAACGATAGGATTTTGTTTGGGGTTCCGAGTATCTCTTTTCCGATGCATTATTCCTCCTTTACTGCATCCCTCGCTCCCTCACATTGAAGAATTAACACACAATTTGCGTCTATGTGAAATACTCTGGATTCCCTGCATTGTCCTTCTAAATCGAGATACGTTTCTACGGAAACGGTAGGATTTTCCTTGGGGTTCCGAGTATCTCTTTTCCGATGCATTATTCCTCCTTTACTGCATCCCTCGCTCCCTCACATTGACGAATTAACACACAATTTGCGTCCATATAAAATACTCTGGATTTCCTGCATTGTCCTTCTAAATCGAGATACGTTGCTACGGAAACGATAGGATTTTTCTTTGGGGTTCCGCGTATCTCTTTTCCGATGCATTATTCCTCCTTTACTGCATCCCTCGCTTCCTCACATTGACGAATTAACACACAATTTGCGTCCATATGAAATACTCTGGATTCCCTGCATTGTCCTTCTAAATCGAGATACGTTTCTACGGAAACGATAGGATTTTCTTTGGGGTTCCGAGTATCTCTTTTCCGATGCATTATTCCTCCTTTACTGCATCCCTCGCTCCCTGACATTGACAAATTAACACACAATTTGCGTCCATATGAAATACTCTGGATTCCCTGCATTGTCCTTGTAAATCGAGATACGTTTCTACGGAAACGATAGGATTTTCTTTGGGGTTCTGAGTATCTCTTTTCCGATGCATTATTCCTCCTTTACTGCATCACTCGCTCCCTCACATTGACGAATTAACACACAATTTGCGTCCATATGATATACTCTGGATTCCCTGCATTGTCCTTCTAAATCGAGATACGTTTCTACGGAAACGATAGGATTTTCTTTGGGGTTCCGATTATCTCTTTTCCGATGCATTATTCCTCCTTTACTGCATCCCTCGCTCCCTCACATTGACGAATTAACACACAATTTGCGTCCATATGAAATACTCTGGATTCCCTGCATTGTCCTTCTAAATCGGGATTCGTTTCTACGGAAACGACAGGATTTTCTTTGGGGTTCCGAGTATATCTTTTACGATGCATTATTCCTCCTTTACTGCATCCCTCGCTCCCTCACATTGACGAATTAACACACAATTTGCGTCCATATAAAATACTCTGGATTCCCTGCATTGTCCTTCTAAATCGAGATACGTTGCTACGGAAACGATAGGATTTTTCTTTGGGGTTCCGCGTATCTCTTTTCCGATACATTATTCCTCCTTTACTGCATCCCTCGCTTACTCACATTGACGAATTAACACACAATTTGCGTCCATATGAAATACTCTGGATTCCCTGCATTGTCCTTCTAAATCGAGATACGTTTCTACGGAAACGATAGGATTTTCTTTGGGGTTCCGAGTATCTCTTTTCCGATGCATTATTCCTCCTTTACTGCATCCCTCGCTCCCTGACATTGACAAATTAACACACAATTTGCGTCCATATGAAATACTCTGGATTCCCTGCATTGTCCTTCTAAATCGAGATACGTTTCTACGGAAACGATAGGATTTTCTTTGGGGTTCTGAGTATCTCTTTTCCGATGCATTATTCCTCCTTTACTGCATCACTCGCTCCCTCACATTGACGAATTAACACACAATTTGCGTCCATATGATATACTCAGGATTCCCTGCATTGTCCTTCTAAATCGAGATACGTTTCTACGGAAACGATAGGATTTTCTTTGGGGTTCCGATTATCTCTTTTCCGATGCATTATTCCTCCTTTACTGCATCCCTCGCTCCCTCACATTGACGAATTAACACACAATTTGCGTCCATATGAAATACTCTGGATTCCCAGCATTGTCCTTCTAAATCGAGATACGTTTCTACGGAAACGAGAGTATTTTCTTTGGGGTTCCGAGTATCTCTTTTCCGATGCATTATTCCTCCTTTACTACATCCCTCGCTAACTCACATTGGCGAATTAACACACAATTTGCGTCCATAAGAAATACTCTGGATTCCCTGCATTGTCCTTCTAAATCGAGATACGTTTCTACGGAAACGATAGGATTTTCTTTGGGGTTCCGAGTATCTCTTTTCCGATGCATTATTCCTCCTTTACTGCATCCCTGGCACCCTCACATTGACGAATTAACTCACAATTTGCATCCACATGAAATACTCTGGATTCCCTGCATTGTCCTCCTAAATCGAGATACGTTTCTACGGAAACGACAGGATTTTCTTTGGGGTTCCGAGTATCTCTTTTCCGATGCATTATTCCTCCTTTACTGCATCCCTCGCTCCCTCACATTGCCGAATTAACACACAAATTGCGTCCATATGAAATACTCTGGGTTCCCTGCATTATCTTTCTAAATCGAGATACGTTTCTACGGAAACGATAGGATTTTCTTTTGGGAGTCGAGTATCTCTTATCCGATGCATTATTCCTCCTTTACTGCATCCCTCGCTCCCTCACATTGACGAATTAACACACAATTTGCGTCCATATGAAATACTCTGGGTTCCCTGCATTATCATTCTAAAACGAGATACGTTTCTACGGAAACGGTAGGATTTTCCTTGGGGTTCCGAGTATCTCTTTTCCGATGCATTATTCCTCCTTTACTGCATCCCTCGCTCCCTCACATTGACGAATTAACACACAATTTCCGTCCATATGATATACTCTGGATTCCCTGCATTGTCCTTCGAAATCGAGATACGTTTCTACGGAGACGATAGGATTTTCTTTGGGGTTCCGAGTATCTCTTTTCAGATGCATTATTCATCCTTTACTGCATGCCTCGCTCCCTCACATTGACGAATTAATACTCAATTTGCGCCCACATGAAATACTCTGGATTCCCTGCATTGTCCTTCTAAATCGAGATACGTTTCTACGGAAACGACAGGATTTTCTTTGGGGTTCCGATTATCTCTTTTCCGATGCATTATTCCTCCTTTACTGCATCCCTCGCTCCCTCACATTGCCAAATTAACACACAAATTGCGTCCATATGAAATACTCTGGATTCCCTGCATTGTCCTTCTAAATCGAGATACGTTTCTACGGAAACGATAGGATTTTCTTTGGGGTTCCGAGTATATCTTTTACGATGCATTATTCCTCCTTTACTGCATCCCTCGCTCCCTCACATTGACGAATTAACACACAATTTGCGTCCATATAAAATACTCTGGATTCCCTGCATTGTCCTTCTAAATCGAGATACGTTTCTACGGAAACGATAGGATTTTTCTTTGGGGTTCCGCGTATCTCTTTTCCGATACATTATTCCTCCTTTACTGCATCCCTCGCTCCCTCACATTGACGAATTAACACACAAATTGCGTCCATATGAAATACTCTGGATTCCCTGAATTGTCCTTCTAAATCGGGATTCGTTTCTACGGAAACGACAGGATTTTTTTTGGGGTTCCGAGTATCTCTTTTCCGATGCATTATTCCTCCTTTACTGCATCCCTCGCTCCCTTACATTGACGAATTAACACACAAATTGCGTCCATATGAAATACTCTGGGTTCCCTGCATTATCATTCTAAATCGAGATACGTTTCTACGGAAACGATAGGATTTTCTTTTCGGAGTCGAGTATCTCTTTTCCGATGCATTATTCCTCCTTTACTGCATCCCTCGCTCCCTCACATTGACGAATTAACACACAATTAGCGTCCATATGAAATACTCTGGATTCCCTGCATTGTCCTTCTAAATCGAGATACGTTTCTACGGAAACGATAGGATTTTCTTTGGGGTTCCGAGTATCTCTTTTCCGATGCATTATTCCTCCTTTGCTGCATCCCTCGCTCCCTCACATTGACGAATTAACACACAATTTGCGTCCATATGAAATACTCTGGATTCCCTGCATTGTCTTTCTAAATCGAGATACGTTTCTACAGATAAGATAGGATTTTCTTTGTGGTTCCGAGTATCTCTTTTCCGATGCATTATTCCTCCTTTACTGCATTCCTCGCTCCCTCACATTGACGAATTAACACACAATTTGTGTCCACATGAAATACTCTGGATTCCCTGCATTGTCCTTCTAAATCGAGATACGTTTCTACGGAAACGATAGGATTTTCTTTGGGGTTCCGAGTATCTCTTTTCCGATGCATTATTCCTCCTTTACTGCATCCCTCGCTCCCTCACATTGACGAATTAAAACACAATTTGCGTCCATATGAAATACTCTGGATTCCCTGCATTGTCATTGTAAATCGAGATACGTTTCTACGGAAACGATAGGATTTTCTTTGGGGTTCCGTGTATCTCTTTTCGGATGCATTATTCCTCCTTTACTGCATCCCTGGCACCCTCACATAGACGAATTAACACACAATTTGCGTCCATATGAAATACTCTGGATTCCCTGCATTGTCCTTCTAAATCGAGATACGTTTCTACGGAAACGATAGGATTTTGTTTGGGGTTCCGAGTATCTCTTTTCCGATGCATTATTCCTCCTTTACTGCATCCCTCGCTCCCTCACATTGAAGAATTAACACACAATTTGCGTCTATGTGAAATACTCTGGATTCCCTGCATTGTCCTTCTAAATCGAGATACGTTTCTACGGAAACGGTAGGATTTTCCTTGGGGTTCCGAGTATCTCTTTTCCGATGCATTATTCCTCCTTTACTGCATCCCTCGCTCCCTCACATTGACGAATTAACACACAATTTGCGTCCATATAAAATACTCTGGATTTCCTGCATTGTCCTTCTAAATCGAGATACGTTGCTACGGAAACGATAGGATTTTTCTTTGGGGTTCCGCGTATCTCTTTTCCGATGCATTATTCCTCCTTTACTGCATCCCTCGCTTCCTCACATTGACGAATTAACACACAATTTGCGTCCATATGAAATACTCTGGATTCCCTGCATTGTCCTTCTAAATCGAGATACGTTTCTACGGAAACGATAGGATTTTCTTTGGGGTTCCGAGTATCTCTTTTCCGATGCATTATTCCTCCTTTACTGCATCCCTCGCTCCCTGACATTGACAAATTAACACACAATTTGCGTCCATATGAAATACTCTGGATTCCCTGCATTGTCCTTGTAAATCGAGATACGTTTCTACGGAAACGATAGGATTTTCTTTGGGGTTCTGAGTATCTCTTTTCCGATGCATTATTCCTCCTTTACTGCATCACTCGCTCCCTCACATTGACGAATTAACACACAATTTGCGTCCATATGATATACTCTGGATTCCCTGCATTGTCCTTCTAAATCGAGATACGTTTCTACGGAAACGATAGGATTTTCTTTGGGGTTCCGATTATCTCTTTTCCGATGCATTATTCCTCCTTTACTGCATCCCTCGCTCCCTCACATTGACGAATTAACACACAATTTGCGTCCATATGAAATACTCTGGATTCCCTGCATTGTCCTTCTAAATCGGGATTCGTTTCTACGGAAACGACAGGATTTTCTTTGGGGTTCCGAGTATCTCTTTTCCGATGCATTATTCCTCCTTTACTGCATCCCTCGCTCTCTCACATTGACGAATTAACACACAAATTGCGTCCATATGAAATACTCTGGGTTCCCTGCATTATCTTTCTAAATCGAGATACGTTTCTACGGAAACGATAGGATTTTCTTTTGGGAGTCGAGTATCTCTTTTCCGATGCATTATTCCTCCTTTACTGCATTCCTCGCTCCCTCACATTGACGAATTAACACACAATTTGTGTCGATATGAAATACTTTGGATTCCCTGCATTGTCCTTCTAGATCGAGATACGTTTCTACGGAAACGATAGGATTTTCTTTGGGGTTCCGAGTATCTCTTTTCCGATGCATTGTTCCTCCATTACTGCATCCCTCGCTCCCTCACATTGAAGAAATAACACACAATTTGCGTCTATATGAATTACTCTGGATTCCTTCATTGTCCTTGTAAATCGAGATACGTTTCTACGGAAACGGTAGGATTTTCCTTGGGGTTCCGAGTATCTCTTTTCCGATGCATTATTCCTCCTTTACTGCATCCCTCGCTCCCTCACATTGACGAATTAACACACAATATGCGTTCATATGAAATACTCTGGATTCCCTGCATTGTCCTTCTAAATCGAGATACGTTTCTACGGAAACGAGAGTATTTTCTTTGGGGTTCCGAGTATCTCTTTTCCGATGCATTATTTCTCCTTTACTGCATTCCTCGCTCCCTCAAATTGACGAATTAACACACAGTTTGCGTCCATATGAAATACTCTGGATTCCCTGCATTGTCCTTCTAAATCGAGATACGTTTCTACGGAAACGATAGGATTTTCTTTGGGGTTCCGAGTATCTCTTTTCCGATGCATTATTCGTCCTTTACTGCATCCCTCGCTCCATCACATTGACGAATTAACACACAATTTGCGTCCATATGAAATACTCTGGATTCCCTGCATTGTCCTCCAAAATCGGGATTCGTTTCAACGGAAACAACAGGATTTTCTTTGGGGTTCCGAGTATCTCTTTTCCGATGCATTATTCCTCCTTTACTGCATCCCTCGCACCCTCACATTGCCGCATTAACACACCAAATTGCGTCCATATGAAATACTCTGGGTTCTCTGCATTATCTTTCTAAATCGAGATACGTTTCTACGGAAACTATAGGATTTTCTTTTGGGAGTCGAGTATCTCTTTTCCGATGCATTATTCCTCTACTATATCCCTCGCTCCCTCACATTGACGAATTAACACACAATTTGCGTCCATATGAAATACTCTGGATTCCCAGCATTGTCCTTCTAAATCGAGATACGTTTCTACGGAAACGATAGGATTTTCTTTGGGGTTCCGAGTATCTCTTTTCCGATGCATTATTCCTCCTTTACTGCATCCCTCGCTCCCTCACATTGACGAATTAACACACACTTTGCGTCCATATATTATACTCTGGATTCCCTACATTGTCCTTCTAAATCGAGATATGTTTCTACGGAAACGATAGGATTTTCTTTGGGCATCCGAGTATCTCTTTTCCGATGCATTGTTCCTCCTTTACTGCATCCCTCGCTCCCTCACATTGACGAATTAACACACAATTTCGTCCGTATGAAATACTCTGTATTCCCTGCATTGTCCTCCTAAATCGAGATACGTTTCTACGGAAACGATAGGATTTTCTTTGGGGTTCCGAGTATCTCTTTTCCGATGCATTATTCCTCCTTTACTGCATCCCTCGCTCCCTCACATTGACGAATTAACACACAATTTGCGTCCATATGAAATACTCTGGATTCCCTGCATTGTCCTTCTAAATCGAGATACGTTTCTACGGAAACGAGAGTATTTTCTTTGGGGTTCCGAGTATCTCTTTTCCGATGCATTATTCCTCCTTTACTACATCCCTCGCTAACTCACATTGGCGAATTAACACACAATTTGCGTCCATATGAAATACTCTGGATTCCCTGCATTGTCCTTCTAAATCGAGATACGTTTCTACGGAAACGATAGGATTTTCTTTGGGGTTCCGAGTATCTCTTTTCCGATGCATTATTCCTCCTTTACTGCATCCCTGACTCCCTCACATTGACGAATTAACTCACAATTTGCATCCACATGAAATACTCTGGATTCCCTGCATTGTCCTCCTAAATTGAGATACGTTTCTACGGAAACGACAGGATTTTCTTTGGGGTTCCGAGTATCTCTTTTCCGATGCATTATTCCTCCTTTACTGCATCCCTCGCTCCCTCACATTGCCGAATAAAAACACAAATTGCGTCCATATGAAATACTCTGGGTTCCCTGCATTATCTTTCTAAATCGAGATACGTTTCTACGGAAACGATAGGATTTTCTTTTGGGAGTCGAGTATCTCTTATCCGATGCATTATTCCTCCTTTACTGCATCCCTCGCTCCCTCACATTGACGAATTAACACACAATTTGCGTCCATATGAAATACTCTGGGTTCCCTGCATTATCTTTCTAAAACGAGATACGTTTCTACGGAAACGGTAGGATATTCCTTGGGGTTCCGAGTATCTCTTTTCCGATGCATTATTCCTCCTTTACTGCATCCCTCGCTCCCTCACATTGAGGAATTAACACACAATTTCCGTCCATATGATATACTCTGGATTCCCTGCATTGTCCTTCTAAATCGAGATACGTTTCTACGGAAACGATAGGATTTTCTTTGGGGTTCCGATTATCTCTTTTCCGATGCATTATTCCTCCTTTACTGCATCCCTCGCTCCCTCACATTGACGAATTAACACACAATTTGCGTCCATATGAAATACTCTGGATTCCCTGCATTGTCCTTCTAAATCGAGATACGTTTCTACGGAAACGATACGATTTTCTTTGGGGTTCCGAGTATCTCTTCTCCGATGCATTATTCCTCCTTTACTGCATCCCTCGCTCCCTCAAATTGACGAATTAACACACAATTTGCGTCCATATGAAATACTCTGGATTCCCTGCATTGTCCTTCTAAATCGAGATACGTTTCTACGAAAACGATAGGATTTTCTTTGGGGTTCCGAGTATCTCTTTTCCGATGCATTATTCCTCCTTTACTGCATCCCTCGCTCCCTCACTTTGACGAATTAACACACAATTTGCGTCCATATGAAATACTCTGGATTCCCTGCATTGTCCTTCTAAATCGGGATTCGTTTCTACGGAAAGGACAGGATTTTCTTTGGGGTTCCGAGTATCTCTTTTCCGATGCATTATTCCTCCTTTACTGCATCCCTCGCTAACTCACATTGACGAATTAACACACAAATTGCGTCCATATGAAATACTCTGGGTTCCCTGCATAATCTTTCTAAATCGAGATACGTTTCTACGGAAACGATAGGATTTTCTTTTGGGAGTCGGGTATCTCTTTTCCGATGCATTATTCCTCCTTTACTGCATCCCTCACTCCCTCACATTGACGAATTAACACACAATTTGCGTCCATATGAAATACTCTGGATTCCCAGCATTGTCCTTCTAAATGGAGATACGTTTCTACGGAAACGATAGGATTTTCTTTGGGGTTCCGAGTATCTCTTTTCCGATGCATTATTCCTCCTTTACTGCATCCCTCACTCCCTCACATTGACGAATTAACACACAATTTGCGTCCATATGAAATACTCTGGATTCCCTGCATTGTCCATCTAAATCGAGATACGTTTCTACAGATAAGATAGGATTTACTTTGGGGTTCCGAGTATCTCTTTTCCGATGCATTATTCCTCCTTTACTGCATCCCTCGCTCCCTCACATTGAAGAATTAACACACAATTTGCGTCTATATGAATTACTCTGGATTCCCTGCATTGTCCTTGTAAATCGAGATACGTTTCTACGGAAACGGTAGGATTTTCCTTGGGGTTCCGAGTATCTCTTTTCCGATGCATTATTCCTCCTTTACTGCATCCCTCGCTCCATCACATTGACGAATTAACACACAATTTGCGTCCATATGAAATACTCTGGATTCCCTGCATTGTCATTGTAAATCGAGATACGTTTCTACGGAAACGATAGGATTTTCTTTGGGGTTCCGAGTATCTCTTTTCCGATGCATTATTCCTCCTTTACTGCATCCCTCGCTCCCTCAAATTGACGAATTAACAAACAATTTGCGTTCATATGAAATACTCTGGATTCCCTGCATTGTCCTTCTAAATCGAGATACGTTTCTACGGAAACGATAGGATTTTCTTTGGGGTTCCGAGTATCTCTTTTCCGATGCATTTTTCGTCCTTTACTGCATCCCTCGCTCCATCACATTGACGAATTAACACACAATTTGCGTCCATATGAAAAACTCTGGATTCCCTGCATTGTCCTCCAAAATCGGGATGCGTTTCTACGGAAACGACAGGATTTTCTTTGCGGTTCCGAGTATCTCTTTTCCGATGCATTATTCCTCCTTTACTGCATCCCTCGCTCCCTCACATTGCCGCATTAACACACCAAATTGCGTCCATATGAAATACTCTGGGTTTCCTGCATTATCTTTCTAAATCGAGATACGTTTCTACGGAAACGATAGGATTTTATTTTGGGAGTCGAGTATCTCTTTTCCGATGCATTATTCCTCCTTTACTATATCCCTCGCTCCCTCACATTGACGAATTAACACACAATTTGCGTCCATATGAAATACTCTGGATTCCCTGCATTGTCCTTCTAAATCGAGATACGTTTCTACGGAAACGATAGGATTTTCTTTGGGGTTCCGAGTATCTCTTTTCCGATGCATTATTCCTCCTTTACTGCATCCCTCGCTCCCTCACATTGACGAATTAACTCACACTTTGCGTCCATATGATATACTCTGGATTCCCTACATTGTCCTTCTAAATCGAGATATGTTTCTACGGAAACGATAGGATTTTCTTTGGGCATCCGAGTATCTCTTTTCCGATGCATTGTTCCTCCTTTACTGCATCCCTCGCTCCCTCACATTGACGAATTAACACACAATTTGCGTCCATATGAAATACTCTGTATTCCCTGCATTGTCCTCCTAAATCGAGATACGTTTCTACGGAAACGATAGGATTTTCTTTGGGGTTCCGAGTATCTCTTTTCCGATGCATTATTCCTCCTTTACTGCATCCCTCGCTAACTCACATTGACGAATTAACACACAATTTGCGTCCATATGAAATACTCTGGATTCCCTGCATTGTCCTTCTAAATCGAGATACGTTTCTACGTAAACGACAGGATTTTCTTTGGGGTTCCGAGTATCTCTTTTTCGATGCATTATTCCTCCTTTACTGCATGCCTCGCTCCCTCACATTGCCGAATTAACACACAAATTGCGTCCATATGAAATACTCTGGGTTCCCTGCATTATCTTTCTTAATCGAGATACGTTTCTACGGAAACGATAGGATTTTCTTTTGGGAGTCGAGTATCTCTTATCCAATGCATTATTCCTCCTTTACTGCATCCCTCGCTCCCTCACATTGACGAATTAACACACAATTTGCGTCCATATGAAATACTCTGGGTTCCCTGCATTATCTTTCTAAAACGAGATACGTTTCTACGGAAACGGTAGGATATTCCTTGGAGTTCCGAGTATCTCTTTTCCGATGCATTATTCCTCCTTTACTGCATCCCTCGCTCCCTCACATTGACGAATTAACACACAATTTCCGTCCATATGATAAACTGTGGATTCCCTGCATTGTCCTTCAAAATCGAGATACGTTTCTACGGAAACGATAGGATTTTCTTTGGGTTTCCGAGTATCTCTTTTCAGATGCATTATTCATCCTTTACTGCATCCCTCGCTCCCTCACATTGCCGAATTAACACACAAACTGCGTCCATATGAAATACTCTGGATTCCCTGCATTGTCCTTCTAAATCGAGATACGTTTCTACGGAAACGATAGGATTTTCTTTGGGGTTCCGAGTATATCTTTTACGATGCATTATTCCTCCTTTACTGCATCCCTCGCTCCGTCACATTGACGAATTAACACACAATTTGCGTCCATATAAAATACTCTGGAATCCCTGCATTGTCCTTCTAAATCGAGATACGTTTCTACGGAAACGATAGGATTTTTCTTTGGGGTTCCGCGTATCTCTTTTCCGATACATTATTCCTCCTTTACTGCATCCCTCGCTTCCTCACATTGACGAATTAACACACAATTTGCGTCCATATAAAATACTCTGGATTCCTGCATTGTCCTTCTAAATCGAGATACGTTTCTACGGAAACGATAGGATTTTTCTTTGGGGTTCCGCGTATCTCTTTTCCGATACATTATTCCTCCTTTACTGCATCCCTCGCTTCCTTACATTGACGAATTAACACACAATTTGCGTCCATATGAAATACTCTGGATTCCCTGCATTGTCCTTCTAAATCAAGATAGGTTTCTACGGAAACGATAGGATTTTCTTTGGGGTTCCGAGTATCTCTTTTCCGATGCATTATTCCTCCTTTACTGCATCCCTCGCTCCCTGACATTGACAAATTAACACACAATTTGCGTCTATATGAAATACTCTGGATTCCCTGCATTGTCCTTGTAAATCGAGATACGTTTCTACGGAAACGATAGGATTTTCTTTGGGGTTCTGAGTATCTCTTTTCCGATGCATTATTCCTCCTTTACTGCATCACTCGCTCCCTCACATTGACGAATTAACACACAATTTGCGTCCATATGATATACTCTGGATTCCCTGCATTGTCATTGTAAATCGAGATACGTTTCTACGGAAACGATAGGATTTTCTTTGGGGTTCCGAGTATCTCTTTTCCGAGGCATTATTCCTCCTTTACTGCATCCCTCGCTCCCTCACATTGACGAATTAACACACAATTTGCGTCCGTATGAAATACTCTGGATTCCCTGCATTGTCCTTCTAAATCGAGATACGTTTCTACGGAAACGATAGGATTTTCTTTGGGGTTCCGAGTATCTCTTTTCCGATGCATTATTCGTACTTTACTGCATCCCTCGCTCCATCACATTGACGAATCAACACACAATTTGCGTCCATATGAAATACTCTGGATTCCCTGCATTGTCCTCCAAAATCGGGATTCGTTTCTACGGAAACGACAGGATTTTCTTTGGGGTTCCGAGTATCTCTTTTCCGATGCATTATTCCTCCTTTACTGCATCCCTCGCTCCCTCACATTGCCGCATTAACACACCAAATTGTGTCCATATGAAATACTCTGGGTTCCCTGCATTATCTTTCTAAATCGAGATACGTTTCTACGGAAACGATAGGATTTTCTTTTGGGAGTCGAGTATCTCTTTTCCGATGCATTATTCCTCCTTTACTGCATCCCTCGCTCCCTCACATTGACAAATTAACACACACTTTGCGTCCATATGATATACTCTGGATTCCCTACATTGTCCTTCTAAATCGAGATATGTTTCTACGGAAACGATAGGATTTCCTTTGGGCATCCGAGTATCTCTTTTCCGATGCATTGTTCCTCCTTTACTGCATCCCTCGCTGCCTCACATTGACGAATTAACACACAATTTGCGTCCATATGAAATACTCTGTATTCCCTGCATTGTCCTCCTAAATCGAGATACGTTTCTACGGAAACGATAGGATTTTCTTTGGGGTTCCGAGTATCTCTTTTCCGATGCATTATTCCTCCTTTACTGCATCCCTCGCTCCCTCACATTGACGAATTAACACACAATTTGCGTCCATATGAAATACTCTAGATTCCCTGCATTGTCCTTCTAAATCGAGATACGTTTCTACGGAAACGAGAGTATTTTCTTTGGGGTTCCGAGTATCTCTTTTCCGATGCATTATTCCTCCTTTACTACATCCCTCGCTAACTCATACTGGCGAATTAACACACAATTTGCGTCCATATGAAATACTCTGGATTCCCTGCATTGTCCTTCTAAATCGAGATACGTTTCTACGGAAACGATAGGATTTTCTTTGGGGTTCCGAGTATCTCTTTTCCGATGCTTTATTCCTCCTTTACTGCATCCCTCGCTCCCTCACATTGACGAATTAACTCACAATTTGCATCCACATGAAATACTCTGGATTCCCTGCATTGTCCTCCTAAATCGAGATACGTTTCTACGGAAACGACAGGATTTTCTTTGGGGTTCCGAGTATCTCTTTTCCGATGCATTATTCCTCCTTTACTGCATCCCTCGCTCCCTCACATTGCCGAATTAACACACAAATTGCGTCCATATGAAATACTCTGGGTTCCCTGCATTATCTTTCTAAATCGAGATACGTTTCTACGGAAACGATAGGATTTTCTTTTGGGAGTCGAGTATCTCTTTTCCGATGCATTATTCCTCCTTTACTGCATCCCTCGCTCCCTCACATTGACGAATTAAAACACAATTTGCGTCCATATGAAATACTCTGGATTCCCTGCATTGTCCTTCTAAATGGAGATACGTTTCTACGGAAACGATAGGATTTTCTTTGGGGTTCCGAGTATCTCTTTTCCGATGCATTATTCCTCCTTAACTGCATTCCTCGCTCCCTCACATTGACGAATTAACACACAATTTGCGTCCATATGAAATACTCTGGATTCCCTGCATTGTCCTTCTAAATCGAGATACGTTTCTACGGAAACGATAGGATTTTCTTTGGGGTTCCGAGTATCTTTTTTCCGATGCATTGTTCCTCCTTTACTGCATCCCTCGCTCCCTCACATTGAAGAATTAACACACAATTTGCGTCTATATGAATTACTCTGGATTCCCTGCATTGTCCTTGTAAATAGAGATACGTTTCTACGGAAACGGTAGGAATTTCCTTGGGGTTCCGAGTATCTCTTTTCCGTTGCATTATTCCTCCTTTACGGCATCCCTCGCTCCCTCACATTGACGAATTAACACACAATTTGCGTCCATATGAAATACTCTGGATTCCCTGCATTGTCATTGTAAATCGAGATAGGTTTCTACGGAAACGATAGGATTTTCTTTGGGGTTCCGCGTATCTCTTTTCCGATGCATTATTCCCCTTTACTGGATCCCTCGCTCCCTCACATTGACGAATTAACACACAATTTGCGTCCATATGAAATACTCTGGATTCCCTGCATTGTCCTTCTAAATCGAGATAGGTTTCTACGGAAACGATAGGATTTTCTTTGGGGTTCCGAGTATCTCTTTTCCGATGCATTATTCCTCCTTTACTGCATCCCTCGCTCCCTGACATTGACAAATTAACACACAATTTGCGTCTATATGAAATACTCTGGATTCCCTGCATTGTCCTTGTAAATCGAGATACGTTTCTACGGAAACGATAGGATTTTCTTTGGGGTTCTGTGTATCTCTTTTCCGATGCATTATTCCTCCTTTACTGCATCCCTCGCTCCCTCACATTGACGAATTAACACACAATTTGCGTCCATATGAAATACTCTAGATTCCCTGCATTGTCCTTCTAAATCGAGATACGTTTCTACGGAAACGAGAGTATTTTCTTTGGGGTTCCGAGTATCTGTTTTCCGATGCATTATTCCTCCTTTACTACATCCCTTGCTAACTCACATTGGCGAATTAACACACAATTTGCGTCCATATGAAATACTCTGGATTCCCTGCATTGTCCTTCTAAATCGAGATACGTTTCTACGGAAACGATAGGATTTTCTTTGGGGTTCCGAGTATCTCTTTTCCGATGCTTTATTCCTCCTTTACTGCATCCCTCGCTCCCTCACATTGACGAATTAACTCACAATTTGCATCCACATGAAATACTCTGGATTCCCTGCATTGTCCTCCTAAATCGAGATACGTTTCTACGGAAACGACAGGATTTTCTTTGGGGTTCCGAGTATCTCTTTTCCGATGCATTATTCCTCCTTTACTGCATCCCTCGCTCCCTCACATTGCCGAATTAACACACAAATTGCGTCCATATGAAATACTCTGGGTTCCCTGCATTATCTTTCTAAATCGAGATACGTTTCTACGGAAACGATAGGATTTTCTTTTGGGAGTCGAGTATCTCTTTTCCGATGCATTATTCCTCCTTTACTGCATCCCTCGCTCCCTCACATTGACGAATTAACACACAATTTGCGTCCATATGAAATACTCTGGATTCCCTGCATTGTCCTTCTAAATGGAGATACGTTTCTACGGAAACGATAGGATTTTCTTTGGGGTTCCGAGTATCTCTTTTCCGATGCATTATTCCTCCTTAACTGCATTCCTCGCTCCCTCACATTGACGAATTAACACACAATTTGCGTCCATATGAAATACTCTGGATTCCCTGCATTGTCCTTCTAAATCGAGATACGTTTCTACGGAAACGATAGGATTTTCTTTGGGGTTCCGAGTATCTTTTTTCCGATGCATTGTCCCTCCTTTACTGCATCCCTCGCTCCCTCACATTGAAGAATTAACACACAATTTGCGTCTATATGAATTACTCTGGATTCCCTGCATTGTCCTTGTAAATCGAGATACGTTTCTACGGAAACGGTAGGAATTTCCTTGGGGTTCCGAGTATCTCTTTTCCGTTGCATTATTCCTCCTTTACTGCATCCCTCGCTCCCTCACATTGACGAATTAACACACAATTTGCGTCCATATGAAATACTCTGGATTCCCTGCATTGTCATTGTAAATCGAGATAGGTTTCTACGGAAACGATAGGATTTTCTTTGGGGTTATGCGTATCTCTTTTCCGATGCATTATTCCCCTTTACTGGATCCCTCGCTCCCTCACATTGACGAATTAACACACAATTTGCGTCCATATGAAATACTCTGGATTCCCTGCATTGTCCTTCAAATCGAGATACGTTTCTACGGAAACGATAGGATTTTCTTTGGGGTTCCAAGTATCTCTTTTCCATGCATTATTCGTCCTTTACTGCATCCCTCGCTCCATCACATTGACGAATTAACACACAATTTGCGTCCATATGAAATACTCTGGATTCCCTGCATTGTCCTCCAAAATCGGGATTCGTTTCTACGGAAACGACAGGATTTTCTTTGGGGTTCCGAGTATCTCTTTTCCGATGCATTATTCCTCCTTTACTACATCCCTCGCTCCCTCACATTGCCGCATTAACACACCAAATTGCGTCCATATGAAATACTCTGGGTTCCCTGCATTATCTTTCTAAATCGAGATACGTTTCTACGGAAACGATAGGGTTTTCTTTTGGGAGTCGAGTATCTCTTTTCCGATGCATTATTCCTCCTTTACTATATCCCTCGCTCCCTCACATTGACGAATTAACACACAATTTGCGTCCATATGAAATACTCGGGATTCCCTGCATTGTCCTTCTAAATCGAGATACGTTTCTACGGAAACGATAGGATTTTTCTTTGGGGTTCCGAGTATCTCTTTTCCGATGCATTATTCCTCCTTTACTGCATCCCTCGCTCCCTCACATTGACGAATTAACACACACTTTGCGTCCATATGATATACTCTGGATTCCCTACATTGTCCTTCTAAATCGAGATATGTTTCTACGGAAACGATAGGATTTTCTTTGGGCATCCGAGTATCTCTTTTCCGATGCATTGTTCCTCCTTTACTGCATCCCTCGCTCCCTCACATTGACGAATTAACCCACAATTTGCGTCCATATGAAATACTCTGTATTCCCTGCATTGTCCTCCTAAATCGAGATACGTTTCTACGGAAACGATAGGATTTTCTTTGGGGTTCCGAGTATCTCTTTTCCGATACATTATTCCTCCTTTACTGCATCCCTCGCTCCCTCACATTGACGAATTAACACACAATTTGCGTCCATATGAAATACTCTGGATTCCCTGCATTGTCCTTCTAAATCGAGATACGTTTCTACGGAAACGAGAGTATTTTCTTTGGGGTTCCGAGTATCTCTTTTCCGATGCATTATTCCTCCTTTACTACATCCCTCGCTAACTCACATTGGCGAATTAACACACAATTTGCGTCCATATGAAATACTCTGGATTCCCTGCATTGTCCTTCTAAATCGAGATACGTTTCTACGGAAACAATAGGATTTTCTTTGGGGTTCCGAGTATCTCTTTTGCGATGCATTATTCCTCCTTTACTGCTCCCTCGCTCCCTCACATTGACGAATTAAATCACAATTTGCATCCACATGAAATACTCTGGATTCCCTGCATTGTCCTCTTAAATCGAGATACGTTTCTACGGAAACGACAGGATTTTCTTTGGGGTTCCGAGTATCTCTTTTCCGATGCATTATTCCTCCTTTACTGCATCCCTCGCTCCCTCACATTGCCGAATTAACACACAAATTGCGTCCATATGAAATACTCTGGGTTCCCTGCATTATCTTTCTAAATCGAGATACGTTTCTACGGAAACGATAGGATTTTCTTTTGGGAGTCGAGTATCTCGTATCCGATGCATTATTCCTCCTTTACTGCATCCCTCGCTCCCTCACATTGACGAATTAACACACAATTTGCGTCCATATGAAATACTCTGGGTTCCCTGCATTATCTTTCTAAAACGAGATACGTTTCTACGGAAACGATAGGATTTTCTTTTGGGAGTCGAGTATCTCTTTTCCGATGCATTATTCCTCCTTTACTGCATCCCTCGCTCCCTCACATTGACGAATTAACACACAATTTGCGTCCATATGGTATAGTCTGGATTCCCTGCATTGTCCTTCTAAATTGAGATACGTTTCTACGGAAACGATAGGATTTTCTTTGGGGTGCCGAGTATCTCTTTTCCAATGCATTATTCCTCCTTTACTGCATCCCTCGCTCCCTCACATTGACGAATTAACACACAATTTGCGTCCATATGAAATACTCTGGATTCCCTGCATTGTCCTTCTAAATCGAGATACGTTTCTACGGAAACGATAGGATTTTCTTTGGGGTTCCGTGCATCGCTTATCCGATGCATTTTTCCTCCTATACTGCATCCCTCGCTTCCTCACATTGACGAATTAACACACAATTTGCGTCCATATGGAATACTCTGGATTCCCTGCATTGTCCTTCTAAATCGAGATACGTTTCTACGGAAACGATAGGATTTTCTTTGGGGTTCCGAGTATCTCTTTTCCGATGCATTATTCCCCCTTTACTGCATCCCTCGCTCCCTCACATTGACGAATTAACACACAATTTGCGTCCATATGAAATACTCTGGATTCCCTGCATTGTCCTTCTAAATGGAGATACGTTTCTACGGAAACGATAGGATTTTCTTTGGGGTTCCGAGTATCTCTTTTCCGATGCATTATTCCTCCTTTACTGCATCCCTCGCTCCCTCACATTGACGAATTAACACACAATTTGCGTCCATATGAAATACTCTGGATTTCCTGCATTGTCCTCCTAAATCGAGATACGTTTCTACGGAAACAATGGGATTTTCTTTCGGGTTCCGAGTATCTCTTTTCCGATGCATTATTCCTCCTTTACTGCATCCCTCGCTCCGTCACATTGACGAATTAACACACAATTTGCGTCCATATGAAATACTCAGGATTCCCTGCATTGTCATTGTAAATCGAGATACGTTTCTACGGAAACGATAGGATTTTCTTTGGAGTTCCGAGTATATCTTTTCCGATGCATAATTCCTCCTTTACTGCATCCCTCGCTCCCTCACATTGACGAATTAACACACAATTTGCGTCCATATGAAATACTCTGGATTCCCTGCATTGGCCTTCTAAATCGAGATACGTTTCTACGGAAACGATAGGATTTTCTTTGGGGTTCCGAGTATCTCTTTTCCGATGCATTATTCGTCCTTTACTGCATCCCTCGCTCCATCACATTGACGAATTAACACACAATTTGCGTCCATATGAAATACTCTGGATTCCCTGCATTGTCCTCCAAAATCGGGATTCGTTTCTACGGAAACGACAGGATTTTCTTTGGGGTTCCGAGTATCTCTTTTCCGATGCATTATTCCTCCTTTACTGCATCCCTCGCTCCCTCACATTGCCACATTAACACACCAAATTGCGTCCATATGAAATACTCTGGGTTCCATGCATTATCTTTCTAAATCGAGATATGTTTCTACGGAAACGATAGGGTTTTCTTTTGGGAGTCGAGTATCTCTTTTCCGATGCATTATTCCTCCTTTACTGCATCCCTCGCTCCCTCACATTGACGAATTAACACACAATTTGCGTCCATATGAAATACTCTGGATTCCCTGCATTGTCCTTCTAAATCGAGATACGTTTCTACGGAAACGATAGGATTTTCTTTGGGGTTCCGAGTATGTTTTTCCGATGCATTATTCCTCCTTTACTACATCCCTCGCTCCCTCACATTGACGAATTAACACACACTTTGCGTCCATATGATATACTCTGGATTCCCTACATTGTCCTTCTAAATCGAGATATGTTTCTACGGAAACGATATGATTTTCTTTGGGCATCCGAGTATCTCTTTTCCGATGCATTGTTCCTCCTTTACTGCATCCCTCGCTCCCTCACATTGACGAATTAACACACAATTTGCGTCCTTATGAAATACTCTGTATTCCCTGCATTGTCCTCCTAAATCGAGATACGTTTCTACGGAAACGATAGGATTTTCTTTGGGGTTCCGAGTATCTCTTTTCCGATGCATTATTCCTACTTTACTGCATCCCTCGCTCCCTCACATTGCCGAATTAACACACAAATTGCGTCCATATGAAATACTCTGGGTTCCCTGCATTATCCTTCTAAATCGAGATACGTTTCTACGGAAACGATAGGATTTTCTTTTGGGAGTCGAGTATCTCTTATCCGAGGCATTATTCCTCCTTTACTGCATCCCTCGCTCCCTCACATTGACGAATTAGCACACAATTTGCGTCCATATGAAATACTCTGGGTTCCCTGCATTATCTTTCTGAAACGAGATACGTTTCTACGGAAACTATAGGATTTTCTTTTGGGAGTCGAGTATCTCTTTTCCGATGCATTATTCCTCCTTTACTGCATCTATTCCTCCTTTACTGCATCCCTCGCTCCCTCACATTGACGAATTAACACACAATTAGCGTCCATATGATAAACTCCGGATTCCCTGCATTGTCCTTCTAAATCGAGATACGTTTCTACGGAAACGATAGGATTTTCTTTGGGGTTCCGAGTATCTCTTTTCCGATGCATTATTCCTCCTTTACTGCATCCCTCGCTCCCTCACATTGACGAATTAACACACAATTTGCGTCCATATGAAATACTCTGTATTCTCTGCATTGTCCGTCTAAATCGAGATATGTTTCTATGGAAACGATAGGATTTTCTTTGGGGTACCGAGAATCTCTTTTCCGATGCATTATTCCTCCTTTACTGCATCCCTCGCTCCCTCACATTGACGAATTAACACACAATTTGGGTCCATATGAAATGCTCTGGATCCCCTGCATTGTCCTTCTAAATCGAGATACGTTTCTACGGAAACGAAAGGATTATCTTTGGGGTTCCGAGTATCTCTTTTCCGTTGCATTATTCCTCCTTCACTGCATCCCTCGCTCCCTCACATTGACGAATTAACACACAATTTGCGTCTATATGAAATACTCTGGATTCCCTGCATTGTCCTTCTAAATCGAGATACGTTTGTACGGAAACGATAGGACTTTCTTCGGGGTTCCGAGTATCTCTTTTCCGATGCATTATTCCTCCTTTACTGCATCCCTCGCTCCCTCACATTGACGAATTAACACACAATTTGCGTCCATATGAAATACTCTGGTTTCCCTGCATTGTCCTTCTAAATCGAGATACGTTTCTACGGAAACGATAGGATTTTCTTTGGGGTTCCGAGTATCTCTTTTCCGATGCATTAGTCCTCCTTTACTGCATCCCTCGCTCCCTCACATTGACGAATTAACACACAATTTGCGTCCATATGAAATACTCTGGATTCCCTGCATTGTCCTTCTTAATGGAGATACGTGTCTACGGAAACGATAGGATTTTCTTTGGGGTTCCGAGAATCTCTTTTCCGATGCATTATTCCTCCTTTACTGCATCCCCCGCTCCCTCACATTGACGAATTAACACACAATTTGCGTCCATATGAAATACTCTGGGTTCCCTGCATTATCTTTCTAAAACGAGATACGTTTCTACGGAAACGATAGGATTTTCTTTTGGGAGTCGAGTATCTCTTTTCCGATGCATTATTCCTCCTTTACTGTATTCCTCGCTCCCTCACATTGACGAATTAACACACAATTTGCGTCCATATGATATAGTCTGGATTCCCGGCATTGTCCTTCTAAATCGAGATACGTTTCTACGGAAACGATAGGATTTTCTTTGGGGTGCCGAGTATCTCTTTTCCAATGCATTATTCCTCCTTTACTGCATCCCTCGCTCCCTCACATTGACGAATTAACACACAATTTGCGTCCATATGAAATACTCTGGATTCCCTGCATTGTCCTTCTAAATCGAGATACGTTTCTACGGAAACGATAGGATTTTCTTTGGGGTTCCGTGTATCGCTTATCCGATGCATTTTTCCTCCTATACTGCATCCCTCGCTTCCTCCCATTGACGAATTAACACACAATTTGCGTCCATATGGAATACTCTGGATTCCCTGCATTGTCCTTCTAAATCGAGATACGTTTCTACGGAAACGATAGGATTTTCTTTGGGGTTCCGAGTATCTCTTTTGCGATGCATTATTCCCCCTTTACTGCATCCCTCGCTCCCTCACATTGACGAATTAACACACAATTTGCGTCCATATGATATACTCTGGATTCCCTGCATTGTCCTTCAAAATGGAGATACGTTTCTACGGAAACGATAGGATTTTCTTTGGGGTTCCGAGTATCTTTTTTCCGATGCATTATTCCTCCTTTACTGCATCCCTCGCTCCCTCACATTGACGAATTAACACACAATTTGCGTCCATATGAAATACTCTGGATTCCCTGCATTGTCCTCCTAAATCGAGATACGTTTCTACGGAAACGATGGGATTTTCTTTGGGGTTCCGAGTATCTCTTTTCCGATGCATTATTCCTCCTTTACTGCATCCCTCGCTCCCTCACATTGACGAATTAACACACAATTTTCGTCCATATGAAATACTCAGGATTCCCTGCATTGTCCTTCTAAATCGAGATACGTTTCTACGGAAACGATAGGATTTTCTTTGGGGTTCCGAGTATTTCTTTTCCGATGCATTATTCCTCCTTTACTGCATCCCTCGCTCCCTCACATTGACGAATTAACACACAATTTGCGTCCATATGAAATACTCTGGATTCCCTCCATTGTCCTACTAAATCGAGATACTTATCTACGGAAACGATAGGATTATCTTTGGGGTTCCGAGTATCTCTTTTCCGATGCATTATTCCTCCTTTACTGCATCCCTCGCTATCTCAAATTGACGAATTACCACACAATTTGCGTCCATATGAAATACTCTGGATTCCCTGCATTGTCCTTCTAAATCGAGATACGTTTCTACGGAAACGATAGGATTTTCTTTGGGGTTCCGAGTATCTCTTTTCCGATGCATTATTCCTTCTTTACTGCATCCCTCGCTCCCTCACATTGACGAATTAACTCACAATTTGCGTCCATATGAAATACTCTGGATTCCCTGCATTGTCATTCTAAATCGGGATTCGTTTCTACGGAAACGACAGGATTTTCTTTGGGGTTCCGAGTATCTCTTTTCCGATTCATTATTCCTCCTTTACTGCATCCCTCGCTAACTCACATTGACGAATTAACACAGAATTTGCGTCCATATGAAATACTCCGGATTCCCTGCATTGTCCTTCTATATCGTGATACGTTTCTACGGAAACGATAGGATTTTCTTTGGGGTTCCGAGTATCTCTTTTCCGATGCATTATTCGTCCTTTACTGCATCCCTCGCTCTCTTCAATTGACGAATTAACACCCAATTTGCGTCCATATGAAATACTCTGTACTCCCTGCATTGTCCTCCTAAATCGAGATACATTTCTACGGAAACGATAGGATTTTCTTTGGGGTTCCGAGTATCTCTTTTCCGATGCATTATTCCTCCTTTACTGCATCCCTCGCTCCCTCACATTGACGAATTAACACACAATTTGCGTCCATATGAAATACTTTGGATTCCCTGCATTGTCCTTCTAAATCGGGATACGTTTCTACGGAAACGATAGGATTTTCTTTGGGGTTCCGAGTATCTCTTTTCCGATTCATTATTCCTCCTTTACTGCATCCCTCGCTAACTCACATTGACGAATTAACACAGAATTTGCGTCCATATGAAATACTCCGGATTCCCTGCATTGTCCTTCTATATCGTGATACGTTTCTACGGAAACGATAGGATTTTCTTTGGGGTTCCGAGTATCTCTTTTCCGAAGCATTATTCGTCCTTTACTGCATCCGTCGCTCCCTCACATTGACGAATTAACACACAATTTGCGTCCATATGAAATACTCTGTATTCCCTGCATTGTCCTTCTAAATCGAGATACGTTTCTATGGAAACGATAGGATTTTCTTTGGGGTTCCGAGTATCTCTTTTCCGATGCATTATTCCTCCTTTACTGCATCCCTCGCTCCCTCACATTGACGAATTAACACACAATTTGCGTCCATATGAAATACTTTGGATTCCCTGCATTGTCCTTCTAAATCGGGATACGTTTCTACGGAAACGATAGGATTTTCTTTGGGGTTCCGAGTATCTCTTTTCCGATTCATTATTCCTCCTTTACTGCATCCCTCGCTAACTCACATTGACGAATTAACACAGAATTTGCGTCCATATGAAATACTCCGGATTCCCTGCATTGTCCTTCTATATCGTGACACGTTTCTACGGAAACGATAGGATTTTCTTTGGGGTTCCGAGTATCTCTTTTCCGAAGCATTATTCGTCCTTTACTGCATCCGTCGCTCCCTCACATTGACGAATTAACACACAATTTGCGTCCATATGAAATACTCTGTATTCCCTGCATTGTCCTTCTAAATCGAGATACGTTTCTATGGAAACGATAGGATTTTCTTTGGGGTTCCGAGTATCTCTTTTCCGATGCATTATTCCTCCTTTACTGCATCCCTCGCTCCCTCACATTGACGAATTAACACACAATTTGCGTCCATATGAAATACTCTGGATTCCCTGCATTGTCCTTCTAAATCGAGATACGTTTCCACGGAAACGAAAGGATTTTCTTTGGGTTTCCGAGTATCTCTTTTCCGATGCATTATTCCTCCTTCACTGCATCCCTCGCTCCCTCACATTGACGAATTAACACACAATTTGCGTCCATATGAAATACTCTGGATTCCCTGCATTGTCCTTCTAAATTGAGATACGTTTCTACGGAAACGAGAGGATTTTCTTTGGGGTTCCGAGTATCTCTTTTCCAATGCATTATTCCTCCTTTACTGCATTTCTCGCTCCCTCACATTGACGAATTAACACACAATTTGCGTCCATATGAAATACTCTGGATTCCCTGCATTGTCCTTCTAAATCGAGATACGTTTCTACGGAAACGATAGGATTTTCTTTGGGGTTCCGTGTATCGCTTATCCGATGCATTTTTCCTCCTTTACTGCATCCCTCGCTCCCTCACATTGACGAATTAACACACAATTAGCGTCCATATGGAATACTCTGGACTCCCTGCATTGTCCTTCTAAATCGAGATACGTTTCTACGGAAACGATAGGATTTTCTTTGGGGTTCCGAGTATCTCTTTTCCGATGCATTATTCCCCCTTTACTGCATCCCTCGCTCCCTCACATTGACGAATTAACACACAATTTGCGTCCATATGAAATACTCTGGATTCCCTGCATTGTCCTTCTAAATCGAGATACCTTTCTACGGAAACGATAGGATTTTCTTTGGGGTTCCGAGTATCTATTTTCCGATGCATTATTCCTCCTTTACTGCATCCCTCGTTCCCTCACATTGACGAATTAACACACAATTTGCGTCCATATGAAATACCCTGGATTCCTTGCATTGTCCTTCTAAATCGAGATACGTTTCTACGGAAACGATAGGATTTTCTTTTGGGAGTCGAGTATCTCTTTTCCGATGCATTATTCCTCCTTTACTGCATCTATTCCTCCTTTACTGCATCCCTCGCTCCCTCACATTGACGAATTAACACACAATTTGCGTCCATATGATATACTCCGGATTCCCTGCATTGTCCTTCTATATCGTGATACGTTTCTACGGAAACGATAGGATTTTCTTTGGGGTTCCGAGTATCTCTTTTCCGATGCATTATTCCCCCTTTACTGCATCCCTCGCTCCCTCACATTGACGAATTAACACACAATTTGCGTCCATATGAAATACTCTGGATTCCCTGCATTGTCCTTCTAAATCGAGATACCTTTCTACGGAAACGATAGGATTTTCTTTGGGGTTCCGAGTATCTCTTTTCCGATGCATTATTCCTCCTTCACTGCATCCCTCGCTCCCTCACATTGACGAATTAACACAAAATTTGCGTCCATATGAAGTACTCTGGATTCCCTGAATTGTCCTTCTAAATCGAGATACGTTTCTACGGAAACGAGAGGATTTTCTTTGGGGTTCCGAGTATCTCTTTTCCAATGCATTATTCCTCCTTTACTGCATTTCTCGCTCCCTCTCATTGACGAATTAACACACAATTTGCGTCCATATGAAATACTCTGGATTCCCTGCATTGTCCTTCTAAATCGAGATACGTTTCTACGGAAACGATAGGATTTTCTTTGGGGTTCCGTGTATCGCTTATCCGATGCATTTCTCCTCCTTTACTGCATCCCTCGCTCCCTCACATTGACGAATTAACACACAATTAGCGTCCATATGGAATACTCTGGACTCCCTGTATTGTCCTCCTAAATCGAGGTACGTTTCTACGGAAACGATCGGATTTTCTTTGGGGTTCCGAGTATCTCTTTTCCGATGCATTATTCCTCCTTTACTGCATCCCTCGCTAACTCACATTGACGAATTAACACACAATTTGCGTCCATATGAAATACTCTGGATTCCCTGCATTGTCCTTCTAAATCAAGATACGTTTCTACGGAAACGATAGGATTTTCTTTGGGGTTCCGAGTATCTCTTTTCCGATGCATTATTCCTCCTTTACTGCATCCCTCGCTCCCCCACATTGACGAATTAACACACAATTTGCATCCATATGAAATACTCTGGATTCCCTGCATTGTCCTCCAAAATCGGGTTTCGTTTCTACGGAAACGACAGGATTTTCTTTGGGGGTCCGAGTATCTCTTTTCCGATGCATTATTCCTCCTTTACTGCATCCCTCGCTCCCTCACATTGCCGCATTAACACACCAAATTGCGTCCATATGAAATACTCTGGGTTCCCTGCATTATCTTTCTAAATCGAGATACGTTTCTACGGAAACGATAGGATTTTCTTTTCGGAGTCGAGTATCTCTTTTCCGATGCATTATTCCTCCTTTACTTTATCCCTCGCTCCCTCACATTGACGAATTAACACACAATTTGCGTCCATATGAAATACTCTGGATTCCCTGCTTTGTCCTTCTAAATGGAGATACGTTTCTACGGAAACGATAGGATTTTCTTTGGGGTTCCGAGTATCTCTTTTCCGATGCATTATTCCTCCTTTACTGCATCCCTCGCTCCCTCACATTGACGAATTAACACACATATTGCGTCCATATGAAATACTCTGGATTCCCTGCATTGTCCTTCTAAATCGAGATACGTTTCTACGGAAACGATAGGATTTTCTTTGGGGTTCCACGTATCTCTTTTCCGATGTATTATTCCTCCTTTACTGCATCCCCCGCTTCCTCACATTGACGAATTAACACACAATTTGCGTCCATATGAAATACTCTGGATTCCCTGCATTGTCCTTCTAAATCGAGATACGTTTCTACGGAAACGATAGGATTTTCTTTGGGGTTCCGAGTATCTCTTTTCCGATGCATTTTTCCTCCTTTACTGCATCCCTCGCTCCCTCACATTGACGAATTAACACACAATTTGCGTCCATATGAAATACTCTGGATTCCCTGCATTGTCCTTCTAAATCGAGATACGTTTCTACGAAAACGAGAGGATTTTCTTTGGGGTTCCGAGTATCTCTCTTCCGATGCATTATTCCCCCTTTACTGCATCCCTCGCTCCCTCACATTGACGAATTAACACACAATTTGCGTCCATATGAAATACTCTGGATTCCCTGCATTGTCCTTCTAAATCGAGATACGTTTCTACGGAAACGATAGGATTTTCTTTGGGGTTCCGAGTATCTCTTTTCCGATTCATTATTCCTCCTTTACTGCATCCCTCGCCCACTCACATTGACGAATTAACACACAATTTGCGTCCATATGAAATACTCTGGAGTCCCTGCATTGTCCTCCTAAATCGAGATACATTTCTACGGACACGATAGGATTTTCTTTGGGGTTCCGAGTATCTCTTTTCCGATGCATTATTCCTCCTTTACTGCATCCATCGCTCCCTCACATTGACGAATTAACACACAATTTGCGTCCATATGAAATACTCTGGATTCCCTGCATTGTCCTCCTAAATCGAGGTACGTTTCTACGGAAACGATAGGATTTTCTTTGGGGTTCCGTTTATCTGTTTTCCGATGCATTATTCCTCCTTTACTGCATCCCTCGCTCCCTCACATTGACGAATTAACACACACTTTGCGTCCATATGATATACTCTGGATTCCCTACATTGTCCTTCTAAATCGAGATATGTTTCTACGGAAACGATAGGATTTTCTTTGGGCTTCCGAGTATCTCTTTTCGGATGCATTATTCCTCCTTTACTGCATCCTTCGCTCCCTTACATTGACGAATTAACACACAATTTGCGTCCATATGAAATACTCTGGATTCCCTGCATTGTCCTTCTAAGTCGAGATACGTTTCTACGGAAACGATAGGATTTTCTTTGGGGTTCCGAGTATCTCTTTTCCGATGCATTATTCCTCCTTTACTGCATCCCTCGCTAACTCACATTGACGAATTAACACACAATTTGCGTCCATATAAAATACTGTGTATTCCCTGCATTGTCCTTCTAAATCGAGATACGTTTCTACGGAAACGATAGGATTTTCTTTGGGGTTCCGAGTATCTCTTTTCCGATGCATTATTCCTCCTTTACTGCATCCCTCGCTCCCTCACATTGACGAATTAACTCACAATTTGCGTCCACATGAAATACTCTGGATTCCCTGCATTGCCCTTCTAAATCGAGATACGTTTCTACGGAAACGACTGGATTTTCTTAGGGGGTTCCGAGTATCTCTTTTCCGATCCATTATTCCTCCTTTACTGCATCCCTCGCTCCCTCACATTGCCGAATTAACACACAAATTGCGTCCATATGAAATACTCTGGGTTCCCTGCATTATCTTTCTAAATCGAGATACGTTTCTATGGAAACGAGAGGATTTTCTTTTGGGAGTCGAGTATCTCTTTTCCGATGCATTATTCCTTCTTTACTGCATCCCTTGCTCCTTCACATTGACGAATTAACACACAATTTGCGTCCATATGAAATACTCTGGATTCCCTGTTTTGTCCTTCTAAATGGAGACACGTTTCTACGGAAACGATAGGATTTTCTTTGGGGTTCCAAGTATCTCTTTTCCGATGCATTATTCCTCCTTTACTGCAACCCTCGCTCCCTCACATTGACGAATTAACACACAATTTGCGTCCATATGAAATACTCTGGATTCCCTGCGTTGTCCTTCTAAATCGAGATACGTTTCTACGGAAAGGATTGGATTTTCTTTGGGGTTCCACGTATCTCTTTTCCGATGCATTATTCCTCCTTTACTGCATCCCTCGCTCCCTCACATTGACGAATTAACACACAATTTGCGTCCATATGAAATACTCTGGATTCCCTGCATTGTCCTTCTAAATCGAGATACGTTTCTACGGAAACGATAGGATTTTCTTTTGGGTTCCGAGTATCTCTTTTCCGATGCATTATTCCTCCTTTACTGCTTCCCTCGCTAACTCACATTGACGAATTAACACACAATTTGCGTCCATATGAAATTCTCGGGATTCCCTGCATTGTCCTTCTAAATCGAGATACATTTCTACGGAAACGATAGGATTTTCTTTGGGGTTCCGAGTATCTCTTTTCCGATGCATTATTCGTCCTTTACTGCATCCCTCGCTCTCTTCAATTGACGAATTAACACCCAATTTGCGTCCATATGAAATACTCTGTACTCCCTGCATTGTCCTCCTAAATCGAGATACATTTCTACGGAAACGATAGGATTTTCGTTGGGGTTCCGAGTATCTCTTTTCCGATGCATTATTCCTCCTTTACTGCATCCCTGGCTCCCTCACATTGACGAATTAACACACAATTTGCGTCCATATGAAATACTTTGGATTCCCTGCATTGTCCTTCTAAATCGGGATACGTTTCTACGGAAACAATAGGATTTTCTTTGGGGTTCCGAGTATCTCTTTTCCGATTCATTATTCCTCCTTTACTGCATCCCTCGCTCCCTCACATTGACGAATTAACACACAATTTGCGTCCATATGAAATACTCTGGATTCCCTGCATTGTCCTTCTAAATCGAGATACGTTTCTACGAAAACGAGAGGATTTTCTTTGGGGTTCCGAGTATCTCTCTTCCGATGCATTATTCCCCCTTTACTGCATCCCTCGCTCCCTCACATTGACGAATTAACACACAATTTGCGTCCATATGAAATACTCTGGATTCCCTGCATTGTCCTTCTAAATCGAGATACGTTTCTACGGAAACGATAGGATTTTCTTTGGGGTTCCGAGTATCTCTTTTCCGATTCATTATTCCTCCTTTACTGCATCCCTCGCCCACTCACATTGACGAATTAACACACAATTTGCGTCCATATGAAATACTCTGGAGTCCCTGCATTGTCCTCCTAAATCGAGATACATTTCTACGGACACGATAGGATTTTCTTTGGGGTTCCGAGTATCTCTTTTCCGATGCATTATTCCTCCTTTACTGCATCCATCGCTCCCTCACATTGACGAATTAACACACAATTTGCGTCCATATGAAATACTCTGGATTCCCTGCATTGTCCTCCTAAATCGAGGTACGTTTCTACGGAAACGATAGGATTTTCTTTGGGGTTCCGTTTATCTGTTTTCCGATGCATTATTCCTCCTTTACTGCATCCCTCGCTCCCTCACATTGACGAATTAACACACACTTTGCGTCCATATGATATACTCTGGATTCCCTACATTGTCCTTCTAAATCGAGATATGTTTCTACGGAAACGATAGGATTTTCTTTGGGCTTCCGAGTATCTCTTTTCGGATGCATTATTCCTCCTTTACTGCATCCTTCGCTCCCTTACATTGACGAATTAACACACAATTTGCGTCCATATGAAATACTCTGGATTCCCTGCATTGTCCTTCTAAGTCGAGATACGTTTCTACGGAAACGATAGGATTTTCTTTGGGGTTCCGAGTATCTCTTTTCCGATGCATTATTCCTCCTTTACTGCATCCCTCGCTAACTCACATTGACGAATTAACACACAATTTGCGTCCATATAAAATACTGTGTATTCCCTGCATTGTCCTTCTAAATCGAGATACGTTTCTACGGAAACGATAGGATTTTCTTTGGGGTTCCGAGTATCTCTTTTCCGATGCATTATTCCTCCTTTACTGCATCCCTCGCTCCCTCACATTGACGAATTAACTCACAATTTGCGTCCACATGAAATACTCTGGATTCCCTGCATTGCCCTTCTAAATCGAGATACGTTTCTACGGAAACGACTGGATTTTCTTAGGGGGTTCCGAGTATCTCTTTTCCGATCCATTATTCCTCCTTTACTGCATCCCTCGCTCCCTCACATTGCCGAATTAACACACAAATTGCGTCCATATGAAATACTCTGGGTTCCCTGCATTATCTTTCTAAATCGAGATACGTTTCTATGGAAACGAGAGGATTTTCTTTTGGGAGTCGAGTATCTCTTTTCCGATGCATTATTCCTTCTTTACTGCATCCCTTGCTCCTTCACATTGACGAATTAACACACAATTTGCGTCCATATGAAATACTCTGGATTCCCTGTTTTGTCCTTCTAAATGGAGATACGTTTCTACGGAAACGATAGGATTTTCTTTGGGGTTCCAAGTATCTCTTTTCCGATGCATTATTCCTCCTTTACTGCAACCCTCGCTCCCTCACATTGACGAATTAACACACAATTTGCGTCCATATGAAATACTCTGGATTCCCTGCGTTGTCCTTCTAAATCGAGATACGTTTCTACGGAAAGGATTGGATTTTCTTTGGGGTTCCACGTATCTCTTTTCCGATGCATTATTCCTCCTTTACTGCATCCCTCGCTCCCTCACATTGACGAATTAACACACAATTTGCGTCCATATGAAATACTCTGGATTCCCTGCATTGTCCTTCTAAATCGAGATACGTTTCTACGGAAACGATAGGATTTTCTTTTGGGTTCCGAGTATCTCTTTTCCGATGCATTATTCCTCCTTTACTGCTTCCCTCGCTAACTCACATTGACGAATTAACACACAATTTGCGTCCATATGAAATTCTCGGGATTCCCTGCATTGTCCTTCTAAATCGAGATACATTTCTACGGAAACGATAGGATTTTCTTTGGGGTTCCGAGTATCTCTTTTCCGATGCATTATTCGTCCTTTACTGCATCCCTCGCTCTCTTCAATTGACGAATTAACACCCAATTTGCGTCCATATGAAATACTCTGTACTCCCTGCATTGTCCTCCTAAATCGAGATACATTTCTACGGAAACGATAGGATTTTCGTTGGGGTTCCGAGTATCTCTTTTCCGATGCATTATTCCTCCTTTACTGCATCCCTGGCTCCCTCACATTGACGAATTAACACACAATTTGCGTCCATATGAAATACTTTGGATTCCCTGCATTGTCCTTCTAAATCGGGATACGTTTCTACGGAAACAATAGGATTTTCTTTGGGGTTCCGAGTATCTCTTTTCCGATTCATTATTCCTCCTTTACTGCATCCCTCGCTAACTCACATTGACGAATTAACACAGAATTTGCGTCCATATGAAATACTCCGGATTCCCTGCATTGTCCTTCTATATCGTGATACGTTTCTACGGAAACGATAGGATTTTCTTTGGGGTTCCGAGTATCTCTTTTCCGATGCATTATTCGTCCTTTACTGCATCCGTCGCTCCCTCACATTGACGAATTAACACACAATTTGCGTCCATATGAAATACTCTGTATTCCCTGCATTGTCCTTCTAAATCGAGATACGTTTCTATGGAAACGATAGGATTTTCTTTGGGGTTCCGAGTATCTCTTTTCCGATGCATTATTCCTCCTTTACTGCATCCCTCGCTCCCTCACATTGACGAATTAACACACAATTTGCGTCCATATGAAATACTCTGGATTCCCTGCATTGTCCTTCTAAATCGAGATACGTTTCTACGGAAACGAAAGGATTTTCTTTGGGGTTCCGAGTATCTCTTTTCCGATGCATTATTCCTCCTTCACTGCATCCCTCGCTCCCTCACATTGACGAATTAACACACAATTTGCGTCCATATGAAATACTCTGGATTCCCTGCATTGTCCTTCTAAATTGAGATACGTTTCTACGGAAACGAGAGGATTTTCTTTGGGGTTCCGAGTATCTCTTTTCCAATGCATTATTCCTCCTTTACTGCATTTCTCGCTCCCTCACATTGACGAATTAACACACAATTTGCGTCCATATGAAATACTGTGGATTCCCTTCATTGTCCTTCTAAATCGAGATACGTTTCTACGGAAACGATAGGATTTTCTTTGGGGTTCCGTGTATCGCTTATCCGATGCATTTTTCCTCCTTTACTGCATCCCTCGCTCCCTCACATTGACGAATTAACACACAATTAGCGTCCATATGGAATACTCTGGACTCCCTGCATTGTCCTTCTAAATCGAGATACGTTTCTACGGAAACCTTAGGATTTTCTTTGGGGTTCCGAGTATCTCTTTTCCGATGCATTATTCCCCCTTTACTGCATCCCTCGCTCCCTCACATTGACGAATTAACACACAGTTTGCGTCCATATGAAATACTCTGGATTCCCTGCATTGTCCTTCTAAATCGAGATACCTTTCTACGGAAACGATAGGATTTTCTTTGGGGTTCCGAGTATCTATTTTCCGATGCATTATTCCTCCTTTACTGCATCCCTCGTTCCCTCACATTGACGAATTAACACACAATTTGCGTCCATATGAAATACCCTGGATTCCTTGCATTGTCCTTCTAAATCGAGATACGTTTCTACGGAAACGATAGGATTTTCTTTTGGGAGTCGAGTATCTCTTTTCCGATGCATTATTCCTCCTTTACTGCATCTATTCCTCCTTTACTGCATCCCTCGCTCCCTCACATTGACGAATTAACACACAATTTGCGTCCATATGTTATACTCCGGATTCCCTGCATTGTCCTTCTATATCGTGATACGTTTCTACGGAAACGATAGGATTTTCTTTGGGGTTCCGAGTATCTCTTTTCCGATGCATTATTCCCCCTTTACTGCATCCCTCGCTCCCTCACATTGACGAATTAACACACAATTTGCGTCCATATGAAATACTCTGGATTCCCTGCATTGTCCTTCTAAATCGAGATACCTTTCTACGGAAACGATAGGATTTTCTTTGGGGTTCCGAGTATCTCTTTTCCGATGCATTATTCCTCCTTCACTGCATCCCTCGCTCCCTCACATTGACGAATTAACACACAATTTGCGTCCATATGAAGTACTCTGGATTCCCTGCATTGTCCTTCTAAATCGAGATACGTTTCTACGGAAACGAGAGGATTTTCTTTGGGGTTCCGAGTATCTCTTTTCCAATGCATTATTCCTCCTTTACTGCATTTCTCGCTCCCTCTCATTGACGAATTAACACACAATTTGCGTCCATATGAAATACTGTGGATTCCCTGCATTGTCCTTCTAAATCGAGATACGTTTCTACGGAAACGATAGGATTTTCTTTGGGGTTCCGTGTATCGCTTATCCGATGCATTTTTCCTCCTTTACTGCATCCCTCGCTCCCTCACATTGACGAATTAACACACAATTAGCGTCCATATGGAATACTCTGGACTCCCTGCATTGTCCTCCTAAATCGAGGTACGTTTCTACGGAAACGATAGGATTTTCTTTGGGCTTCCGTGTATCTCTTTTCCGATGCATTATTCCTCCTTTACTGCATCCCTCGCTAACTCACATTGACGAATTAACACACAATTTGCGTCCATATGAAATACTCTGGATTCCCTGCATTGTCCTTCTAAATCAAGATACGTTTCTACGGAAACGATAGGATTTTCTTTGGGGTTCCGAGTATCTCTTTTCCGATGCATTATTCCTCCTTTACTGCATCCCTCGCTCCCCCACATTGACGAATTAACACACAATTTGCATCCATATGAAATACTCTGGATTCCCTGCATTGTCCTCCAAAATCGGGATTCGTTTCTACGGAAACGACAGGATTTTCTTTGGGGGTCCGAGTATCTCTTTTCCGATGCATTATTCCTCCTTTACTGCATCCCTCGCTCCCTCACATTGCCGCATTAACACACCAAATTGCGTCCATATGAAATACTCTGGGTTCCCTGCATTATCTTTCTAAATCGAGATACGTTTCTACGGAAACGATAGGATTTTCTTTTCGGAGTCGAGTATCTCTTTTCCGATGCATTATTCCTCCTTTACTTTATCCCTCGCTCCCTCACATTGACGAATTAACACACAATTTGCGTCCATATGAAATACTCTGGATTCCCTGCTTTGTCCTTCTAAATGGAGATACGTTTCTACGGAAACGATAGGATTTTCTTTGGGGTTCCGAGTATCTCTTTTCCGATGCATTATTCCTCCTTTACTGCATCCCTCGCTCCCTCACATTGACGAATTAACACACATATTGCGTCCATATGAAATACTCTGGATTCCCTGCATTGTCCTTCTAAATCGAGATACGTTTCTACGGAAACGATAGGATTTTCTTTGGGGTTCCACGTATCTCTTTTCCGATGCATTATTCCTCCTTTACTGCATCCCCCGCTTCCTCACATTGACGAATTAACACACAATTTGCGTCCATATGAAATACTCTGGATTCCCTGCATTGTCCTTCTAAATCGAGATACGTTTCTACGGAAACGATAGGATTTTCTTTGGGGTTCCGAGTATCTCTTTTCCGTTGCATTTTTCCTCCTTTACTGCATCCCTCGCTCCCTCACATTGACGAATTAACACACAATTTGCGTCCATATGAAATACTCTGGATTCCCTGCATTGTCCTTCTAAATCGAGATACGTTTCTACGAAAACGAGAGGATTTTCTTTGGGGTTCCGAGTATCTCTTTTCCGATGCATTATTCCCCATTTACTGCATCCCTCGCTCCCTCACATTGACGAATTAACACACAATTTGCGTCCATATGAAATACTCTGGATTCCCTGCATTGTCCTTCTAAATCGAGATACGTTTCTACGGAAACGATAGGATTTTCTTTGGGGTTCCGAGTATCTCTTTTCCGATACATTATTCCTCCTTTACTGCATCCCTCGCCCACTCACATTGACGAATTAACACACAATTTGCGTCCATATGAAATACTCTGGAGTCCCTGCATTGTCCTCCTAAATCGAGATACATTTCTACGGACACGATAGGATTTTCTTTGGGGTTCCGAGTATCTCTTTTCCGATGCATTATTCCTCCTTTACTGCATCCATCGCTCCCTCACATTGACGAATGAACACACAATTTGCGTCCATATGAAATACTCTGGATTCCCTGCATTGTCCTCCTAAATCGAGGTACGTTTCTACGTGAACGATAGGATTTTCTTTGGGGTTCCGAGTATCTGTTTTCCGATGCATTATTCCTCCTTTACTGCATCCCTCGCTCCCTCACATTGACGAATTAACACACACTTTGCGTCCATATGATATACTCTGGATTCCCTACATTGTCCTTCTAAATCGAGATATGTTTCTACGGAAACGATAGGATTTTCTTTGGGCTTCCGAGTATCTCTTTTCGGATGCATTATTCCTCCTTTACTGCATCCTTCGCTCCCTCACATTGACGAATTAACACACAATTTGCGTCCATATGAAATACTCTGGATTCCCTGCATTGTCCTTCTAAGTCGAGATACCTTTCTACGGAAACGATAGGATTTTCTTTGGGGTTCCGAGTATCTCTTTTCCGATGCATTATTCCTTCTTTTACTGCATCCCTCGCTAACTCACACTGACGAATTAACACACAATTTGCGTCCATATAAAATACTGTGTATTCCCTGCATTGTCCTTCTAAATCGAGATACGTTTCTACGGAAACGATAGGATTTTCTTTGGGGTTCCGAGTATCTCTTTTCCGATGCATTATTCCTCCTTTACTGCATCCCTCGCTCCCTCACATTGACGAATTAACTCACAATTTGCGTCCACATTAAATACTCTGGATTCCCTGCATTGCCCTTCTAAATCGAGATACGTTTCTACGGAAACGACGGGATTTTCTTAGGGGGTTCCGAGTATCTCTTTTCCGATCCATTATTCCTCCTTTACTGCATCCCTCGCTCCCTCACATTGCCGAATTAACACACAAATTGCGTCCATATGAAATACTCTGGGTTCCCTGCATTATCTTTCTAAATCGAGATACGTTTCTATGGAAACGAGAGGATTTTCTTTTGGGAGTCGAGTATCTCTTTTCCGATGCATTATTCCTTCTTTACTGCATCCCTTGCTCCCTCACATTGACGAATTAACACACAATTTGCGTCCATATGAAATACTCTGGATTCCCTGTTTTGTCCTTCTAAATGGAGATACGTTTCTACGGAAACGATAGGATTTTCTTTGGGGTTCCAAGTATCTCTTTTCCGATGCATTATTCCTCCTTTACTGCATCCCTCGCTCCCTCACATTGACGAATTAACACACAATTTGCGTCCATATGAAATACTCTGGATTCCCTGCGTTGTCCTTCTAAATCGAGATACGTTTCTACGGAAACGATAGGATTTTCTTTGGGGTTCCACGTATCTCTTTTCCGATGCATTATTCCTCCTTTACTGCATCCCTCGCTCCCTCACATTGACGAATTAACACACAATTTGCGTCCATATGAAATACTCTGGGTTCCCTGCATTGTCCTCCTAAATCGAGATACGTTTCTACGGAAACGATAGGATTTTCTTTTGGGTTCCGAGTATCTCTTTTCCGATGCATTATTCCTCCTTTACTGCATCCCTCGCTAACTCACATTGACGAATTAACACACAATTTGCGTCCATATGAAATTCTCGGGATTCCCTGCATTGTCCTTCTAAATCGAGATACATTTCTACGGAAACGATAGGATTTTCTTTGGGGTTCCGAGTATATCTTTTCCGATGCATTCTTCCTCCTTTACTGCATCCCTCGCTCCCTCACATTGACTAATTAACTCACAATTTGCGTCCACATGAAATACTCTGGATTCCCTGCATTGTCCTAAATCGAGATACGTTTCTACGGAAACGACGGGATTATCTTAGGGGGTTCCGAGTATCTCTTTTCCGATCCATTATTCCTCCTTTACTGCATCCCTCGCTCCCTCACATTGACGAATTAACACACAATTTGCGTCCATATGAAATACTCTGGATTCCCTGCATTGTCCTTCTAAATCGAGATACGTTTCTACGGAAACGATAGGATTTTCTTTGGGGTTCCGAGTATCTGTTTTCCGATGCATCATTCCTCCTTTACTGCATCCCTCGCTCCCTCACATTGACGAATTAACACACAATTTGCGTCCATATGAAATACTCTGGATTCCCTGCATTGTCCTTCTAAATCGAGATACGTTTCTACGGAAATGACGGGATTTTCTTAGGGGGTTCCGAGTATCTCTTTTCCGATCCATTATTCCTCCTTTACTGCATCCCTCCCTCCCTCACATTGCCGAATTAAGACACAAATTGCGTCCATATGAAATACTCTGGGTTCCCTGCATTATCTTTCTAAATCGAGATACGTTTCTACGGAAACGAGAGGATTTTCTTTTGGGAGTCGAGTATCTCCTTTCCGATGCATTATTCCTCCTTTACTGCATCCCTCGCTCCCTCACATTGACGAATTAACACACAATTTGCGTCCATATAAAATACTGTGGATTCCCTGCATTGTCCTTCTAAATCGAGATACGTTTCTACGGAAACGATAGGATTTTCTTTGGGGTTCCGAGTATCTCTTTTCCGATGCATTATTCCTCCTTTACTGCATCCCTCGCTCCCTCACATTGACGAATTAACTCACAATTTGCGTCCACATGAAATACTCTGGATTCCCTGCATTGTCCTTCTAAATCGAGATACGTTTCTACGGAAACGACGGGATTTTCTTAGGGGGTTCCGAGTATCTCTTTTCCGATCCATTATTCCTCCTTTACTGCATCCCTCGCTCCCTCACATTGCCGAATTAACACACAAATTGCGTCCATATGAAATACTCTGGGTTCCCTGCATTATCTTTCTAAATCGAGATACGTTTCTATGGAAACGAGAGGATTTTCTTTTGGGAGTCGAGTATCTCTTTTCCGATGCATTATTCCTTCTTTACTGCATCCCTCGCTCCCTCACATTGACGAATTAACACACAATTTGCGTCCATATGAAATACTCTGGATTCCCTGTTTTGTCCTTCTAAATGGAGATACGTTTCTACGGAAACGATAGGATTTTCTTTGGGGTTCCAAGTATCTCTTTTCCGATGCATTATTCCTCCTTTACTGCATCCCACGCTCCCTCACATTGACGAATTAACACACAATTTGCGTCCATATGAAATACTCTGGATTCCCTGCATTGTCCTTCTAAATCGAGATACGTTTCTACGGAAACGATAGGATTTTCTTTGGGGTTCCACGTATCTCTTTTCCGATGCATTATTCCTCCTTTACTGCATCCCTCGCTCCCTCACATTGACGAATTAACACACAATTTGCGTCCATATGAAATACTCTGGATTCCCTGCATTGTCCTTCTAAATCGAGATACGTTTCTACGGAAACGATAGGATTTTCTTTTGGGTTCCGAGTATCTCTTTTCCGATGCATTATTCCTCATTTACTGCATCCCTCGCTAACTCACATTGACGAATTAACACACAATTTGCGTCCATATGAAATTCTCGGGATTCCCTGCATTGTCCTTCTAAATCGAGATACGTTTCTACAGAAACGATAGGATTTTCTTTGGGGTTCCGAGTATCTCTTTTCCGATGCATTCTTCCTCCTTTACTGCATCCCTCGCTCCCTCACATTGACTAATTAACACACAATTTGCGTCCACATGAAATACTCTGGATTCCCTGCATTGTCCTAAATCGAGATACTTTTCTACGGAAACGACGGGATTATCTTAGGGGGTTCCGAGTATCTCTTTTCCGATCCATTATTCCTCCTTTACTGCATCCCTCGCTCCCTCACATTGACGAATTAACACACAATTTGCGTCCATATGAAATACTCTGGATTCCCTGCATTGTCCTTCTAAATCGAGATACGTTTCTACGGAAACGATAGGATTTTCTTTGGGGTTCCACGTATCTCTTTTCCGATCCATTATTCCTCCTTTACTGCATCCCTCCCTCCCTCACATTGCCGAATTAACACACAAATTGCGTCCATATGAAATACTCTGGGTTCCCTGCATTATCTTTCTAAATCGAGATACGTTTCTACGGAAACGATAGGATTTTCTTTGGGGTTCCGAGTATCTCTTTTCCGATGCATTCTTCCTCCTTTACTGCATCCCTCCCTCCCTCACATTGCCGAATTAACACACAAATTGCGTCCATATGAAATACTCTGGGTTCCCTGCATTATCTTTCTAAATCGAGATACGTTTCTACGGAAACGAGAGGATTTTCTTTTGGGAGTCGAGTATCTCTTTTCCGATGCATTATTCCTCATTTACTGCATCCCTCGCTAACTCACATTGACGAATTAACACACAATTTGCGTCCATATGAAATTCTCTGGATTCCCTGTTTTGTCATTCTAAATGGAGATACGTTTCTACGGAAACGATAGGATTTTCTTTGGGGTTCCGAGTATCTCTTTTCCGATGCATTATTCCTCCTTTACTGCATCCCTCGCCCCTCACATTGACGAATTAACACACAATTTGCGTCCATATGAAATACTCTGGATTCCCTGCATTGTCCTTCTAAATCGAGATACGTTTCTACGGAAACGATAGGATTTTCTTTGGGGTTCCACGTATCTCTTTTCCGATGCATTATTCCTCCTTTACTGCATCCCCCGCTTCCTCACATTGACGAATTAACACACAATTTGCGTCCATATGAAATACTCTGGATTCCCTGCATTGTCCTTCTAAATCGAGATACGTTTCTACGGAAACGATAGGATTTTCTTTGGGGTTCCGAGTATCTCTTTTCCGATGCATTTTTCCTCCTTTACTGCATCCCTCGCTCCCTCACATTGACGAATTAACACACAATTTGCGTCCATATGAAATACTCTGGATTCCCTGCATTGTCCTTCTAAATCGAGATACGTTTCTACGAAAACGAGAGGATTTTCTTTGGGGTTCCGAGTATCTCTTTTCCGATGCATTATTCCCCCTTTACTGCATCCCTCGCTCCCTCACATTGACGAATTAACACACAATTCGCGTCCATATGAAATACTCTGGATTCCCTGCATTGTCCTTCTAAATCGAGATACGTTTCTACGGAAACGATAGGATTTTCTTTGGGGTTCCGAGTATCTCTTTTCCGATTCATTATTCCTCCTTTACTGCATCCCTCGCCCACTCACATTGACGAATTAACACACAATTTGCGTCCATATGAAATACTCTGGAGTCCCGGCATTGTCCTCCTAAATCGAGATACGTTTCTACGGAAACGATAGGATTTTCTTTGGGGTTCCGAGTATCTCTTTTCCGATGCATTATTCCTCCTTTACTGCATCCCTCGCTCCCTCACATTGACGAATTAACACACAATTTGCGTCCATATGAAATACTCTGGATTCCCTGCATTGTCCTCCTAAATCGAGGTACGTTTCTACGGAAACGATAGGATTTTCTTTGGGGTTCCGAGTATCTCTTTTCCGATGCATTATTCCTCCTTTAATGCATCCCTCGCTAACTCACATTGACGAATTAACACACAATTTGCGTCCATATGAAATACTCAGGATTCCCTGCATTGTCCTTCTAAATCGAGATACGTTTCTACGGAAACGACAGGATTTTCTTTGGGGTTCCGAGTATTTCTTTTCCGATGCATTATTCCTCCTTTACTGCATCCCTCGCTAACTCACATTGACGAATTAACACACAATTTGCGTCCATATGAAATACTCTGGATTCCCTGCATTGTCCTTCTAAATCAAGATACGTTTCTACGGAAACGATAGGATTTTCTTTGGGGTTCCGAGTATCTCTTTTCCGATGCATTATTCCTCCTTTACTGCATCTCTCGCTCCCTCACATTGACGAATTAACACACAATTTGCGTCCATATGAAATACTCTGGATTCCCTGCATTGTCCTCCAAAATCGGGATTCGTTTCTACGGAAACGACAGGATTTTCTTTGGGGTTCCGAGTATCTCTTTTCCGATGCATTATTCCTCCTTTACTGCATCCCTCGCTCCCTCACATTGCCGCATTAACACACCAAATTGCGTCCATATGAAATACTCTGGGTTCCCTGCATTATTTTTCTAAATCGAGATACGTGTCTACGGAAACGATAGGATTTTCTTTTGGGAGTCGAGTATCTCTTTTCCGATCCATTATTCCTCCTTTACTATATCCCTCGCTCCCTCACATTGACGAATTAACACACAATTTGCGTCCATATGAAATACTCTGGATTCCCTGCATTGTCCTTCTAAATCGAGATACGTTTCTACGGAAACGATAGGATTTTCTTTGGGGTTCCGAGTATCTGTTTTCCGATGCATTATTCCTCCTTTACTGCATCCCTCGCTCCCTCACATTGACGAATTAACACACAATTTGCGTCCATATGAAATACTCTGGATTCCCTGCATTGTTCTTCTAAATCGAGATACGTTTCTACGGAAACGATAGGATTTTCTTTGCGGTTCCGAGTATCTCTTTTCCGATGCATTATTCCTCCTTTACTGCATCCCTCGCTCCCTCACATTGACGAATTAACACACACTTTGCGTCCATATGATATACTCTGGATTCCCTACATTGTCCTTCTAAATCGAGATATGTTTCTACGGAAACGATAGGATTTTCTTTGGGCTTCCGAGTATCTCTTTTCGGATGCATTATTCCTCCTTTACTGCATCCTTCGCTCCCTCACATTGACGAATTAACACACAATTTGCGTCCATATGAAATACTCTGGATTCCCTGCATTGTCCTTCTAAGTCGAGATACGTTTCTACGGAAACGATAGGATTTTCTTTGGGGTTCCGAGTATCTCTTTTCCGATGCATTATTCCTCCTTTACTGCATCCCTCGCTAACTCACATTGACGAATTAACACACAATTTGCGTCCATATAGAATACTGTGGATTCCCTGCATTGTCCTTCTAAATCGAGATACGTTTCTACGGAAACGACGGGATTTTCTTAGGGGGTTCCGACTATCTCTTTTCCGATTCATTATTCCTCCTTTACTGCATCCCTCGCTCCCTCACATTGCCGAATTAACACACAAATTGCGTCCATATGAAATACTCTGGGTTCCCTGCATTATCTTTCTAAATCGAGATACGTTTCTACGGAAACGAGAGGATTTTCTTTTGGGAGACGAGTATCTCTTTTCCGATGCGCTATTCCTTCTTTACTGCATCCCTCGCTCCCTCACATTGACGAATTAACACACAATTTGCGTCCATATGAAATACTCTGGATTCCCTGTTTTGTCCTTCTAAATGGAGATACGTTTCTACGGAAAGGATAGGATTTTCTTTGGGGTTCCGAGTATCTCTTTTCCGATGCATTATTCCTCCTTTACTGCATCCCTCGCTCCCTCACATTGACGAATTAACACACAATTTGCGTCCATATGAAATACTCTGGATTCCCTGCATTGTCCTTCTAAATCGAGATACGTTTCTACGGAAACGATAGGATTTTCTTTGGGGTTCCACGTATCTCTTTTCCGATGCATTATTCCTCCGTTACTGCATCACCCGCTTCCTCACATTGACGAATTAACACACAATTTGCGTCCATATGAAATACTCTGGATTCCCTGCATTGTCCTTCTAAATCGAGATACGTTTCTACGGAAACGATAGGATTTTCTTTGGGGTTCCGGGTATCTCTTTTCCGATGCATTTTTCCTCCTTTACTGCATCCCTCGCTCCCTCACATTGACGAATTAACACACAATTTGCGTCCATATGAAATACTCTGGATTCCCAGCATTGTCCTTCTAAATCGAGATACGTTTCTACGAAAACGAGAGGATTTTCTTTGGGGTTCCGCGTATCTCTTTTCCGATACATTATTCCTCCTTTACTGCATCCCTCGCTGCCTCACATTGACGAATTAACACACAATTTGCGTCCATATGAAATACTCTGGATTCCCTGCATTGTCCTTCTAAATCGAGATACGTTTCTACGGAAACGATAGGATTTTCTTTGGGGTTCCGAGTATCTCTTTTCTGATGCATATTCCTCCTTTACTGCATCCCTCGCTCCCTGACATTGACGAATTAACACACAATTTGCGTCCATATGAAATACTCTGGATTCCCTGCATTGCCCTTCTAAATCGAGATACGTTTCTACGGAAACGATAGGATTTTCTTTGGGGTTCCGTGTATCTCTTTTCCGATGCATTATTCCTCCTTTACTGCATCCCTCGCTCCCTCACATTGACGAATTAACACACACTTTGCGTCCATATGATATACTCTGGATTACCTACATTTTCCTTCTAAATCGAGATATGTTTCTACGGAAACGATTGGATTTTCTTTGGGCTTCCGAGTATCTCTTTTCCGATGCATTATTCCTCCTTTACTGCATCCCTCGCTCCCTCACATTGACGAATTAACACACAATTTGCGTCCATATGAAATACTCTGGATTCCCTGCATTGTCCTTCTAAATCGAGATACGTTTCTACGGAAACGATAGGATTTTCTTTGGGGTTCCGAGTATCTCTATTCCGATGCATTATTCCTCCTTTACTGCATCCCTCGCTAACTCACATTGACGAATTAACACACAATTTGCGTCCATATGAAATTCTCGGGATTCCCGGCATTGTCCTTCTAAATCGAGATACGTTTCTACGGAAACGATAGGATTTTCTTTGGGGTTCCGAGTATCTCTTTTCCGATGCATTCTTCCTCCTTTACTGCATCCCTCGCTCCCTCACATTGACGAATTAACTCACAATTTGCGTCCACATGAAATACTCTGGATTCCCTGCATTGTCCTTCTAAATCGAGATACGTTTCTACGGAAACGACGGGATTATCTTAGGGGGTTCCGAGTATCTCTTTTCCGATCCATTATTCCTCCTTTACTGCATCCCTCGCTCCCTCACATTGCCGGATTAACACACAAATTGCGTCCATATGAAATACTCTGGGTTCCCTGCATTATCTTTCTAAATCGAGATACGTTTCTACGGAAACGAGAGGATTTTCTTTTGGGAGTCGAGTATCTCTTTTCCGATGCATTATTCCTCCTTTACTGCATCCCTCGCTAACTCACATTGACGAATTAACACACAATTTGCGTCCATATGAAATACTGTGGCTTCCCTGCATTATCCTTCTAAATCGAGATACGTTTCTACGGAAACGATAGGATTTTCTTTGGGGTTCCGAGTATCTCTTTTCCGATGCATTATTCCTCCTTTACTGCATCCCTCGTTCCCTCACATTGACGAATTAACTCACAATTTGCGTCCACATGAAATACTCTGGATTCCCTGCATTGTCCTTCTAAATCGAGATTCGTTTCTACGGAAACGACGGGATTTTCTTAGGGGGTTCCGAGTATCTCTTTTCCGATCCATTATTCCTCCTTTACTGCAGCCCTCGCTCCCTCACATTGCCGAATGAACACACAAATTGCGTCCATATGAAATACTCTGGGTTCCCTGCATTATCTTTCTAAATCGATATACGTTTCTACGGAAACGAGAGGATTTTCTTTTGGGAGTTGAGTATCTCTTTTCCGATGCATTATTCCTCCTTTACTGCATCCCTCGCTCCCTCACATTGACGAATTAACACACAATTTGCGTCCATATGAAATACTCTGGGTTCCCTGCATTATCTTTCTAAAACGAGACACGTTTCTACGGAAACGATAGGATTTACTTTTGGGAGTCGAGTATCTCTTTTCCGATGCATATTCCTCCTTTACTGCATCCCTCGCTCCCTGACATTGACGAATTAACACACAATTTGCGTCCATATGAAATACTCTGGAGTCCCTGCATTGTCCTTCTAAATCGAGATACGTTTCTACGGAAACGATAGGATTTTCTTTGGGGTTCCGAGTATCTCTTTTCCGATGCATTATTCCTCCTTTACTGCATCCCTCGCTAACTCACATTGACGAATTAACACACAATTTGCGTCCATATGAAATACTGTGGATTCCCTGCATTGTCCTTCTAAATCGAGATACGTTTCTACGGAAACGATAGGATTTTCTTTGGGGTTCCGAGTATCTCTTTTCCGATGCATTATTCCTCCTTTACTGCATCCCTCGCTCCCTCACATTGACGAATTAACTCACAATTTGCGTCCACATGAAATACTCTGGATTCCCTGCATTGTCCTTCTAAATCGAGATACGTTTCTACGGAAACGACGGGATTTTCTTAGGGGGTTCCGAGTATCTCTTTTCCGATCCATTATTCCTCCTTTACTGCATCCCTCGCTCCCTCACATTGCCGAATTAACACACAAATTGCGTCCATATGAAATACTCTGGGTTCCCTGCATTATCTTTCTAAATCGAGATACGTTTCTACGGAAACGAGAGGATTTTCTTTTGGGAGTCGGGTATATCTTTTCCGATGCATTATTCCTCCTTTACTGCATCCCTCGCTCCCTCACATTGACGAATTAACACACAATTTGCGTCCATATGAAATACTCTGGATTCCCTGTTTTGTCCTTCTAAATGGAGATACGTTTCTACGGAAACAATAGGATTTTCTTTGGGGTTCCGAGTATCTCTTTTCCGATGCATTATTCCTCATTTACTGCATCCCTCGCTCCCTCACATTGACGAATTAACACACAATTTGCGTCCATATGAACTACTCTGGATTCCCTGCATTGTCATTCTAAGTCGAGATACGTTTCTACGGAAACGATAGGATTTTCTTTGGGGTTCCACGTATCTCTTTTCCGATGCATTATTCCTCCTTTACTGCATCCCCCGCTTCCTCACATTGACGAATTAACACACAATTTGCGTCCATATGAAATACTCTGGATTCCCTGCATTGTCCTTCTAAATCGAGATACGTTTCTACGGAAACGATAGGATTTTCTTTGGGGTTCCGAGTATCTCTTTTCCGATGCATTTTTCCTCCTTTACTGCATCCCACGCTCCCTCAAATTGACGAATTAACACACAATTTGCGTCCATATGAAATACTCTGGATTCCCTGCATTGTCCTTCTAAATCGAGATACGTTTCTACGAAAACGAGAGAATTTTCTTTGGGGTTCCGCGTATCTCTTTTCCGATACATTATTCCTCCTTTACTGCATCCCTCGCTTCCTCACATTGAAGAATTAACACACAATTTGCGTCCATTTGAAATACTCTGGATTCCCTGCATTGTCCTTCTAAATCGAGATACGTTTCTACGGAAACGATAGGATTTTCTTTGGGGTTCCGAGTATCTCTTTTCCGATGCATATTCCTCCTTTACTGCATCCCTCGCTCCCTGACATTGACGAATTAACTCACAATTTGCGTCCATATGAAATACTCTGGATTCCCTGCATTGTCCTTCTAAATCGAGATACGTTTCTACAGAAACGATAGGATTTTCTTTGGGGTTCCGTGTATCTCTTTTCCGATGCATTATTCCTCCTTTACTGCATCCCTCGCTCCCTCACATTGACGAATTAACACACACTTTGCGTCCATATGATATACTCTGGATTCCCTACATTGTCCTTCTAAATCGAGATATGTTTCTACGGAAGCGATAGGATTTTCTTTTTGCTTCCGAGTATCTCTTTTCCGATGCATTATTCCTCCTTTACTGCATCCCTCGCTCCCTCACATTGACGAATTAACACACAATTTGCGTCCATATGAAATACTCTGGATTCCCTGCATTGTCCTTCTAAATCGAGATACGTTTCTACGGAAACGATAGGATTTTCTTTGGGGTTCCGAGTATCTCTTTTCCGATGCATTATTCCTCCTTTACTGCATCCCTCGCTAACTCACATTGACGAATTAACACACAATTTGCGTCCATATGAAATTCTCGGGATTCCCTGCATTGTCCTTCTAAATCGAGATACGTTTCTACGGAAACGATAGGATTTTCTTTGGGGTTCCGAGAATCTCTTTTCCGATGCATTCTTCCTCCTTTACTGCATCCCTCGCTCCCTCACATTGACGAATTAACTCACAATTTGCGTCCACATGAAATACTCTGGATTCCCTGAATTTTGTCCTTCTAAATCGAGATACGTTTCTACGGAAACGACAGGATTTTCTTTGGGGTTCCGAGTATCTCTTTTCCGATGCATTATTCCTCCTTTACTTCATCCCTCGCACCCTCACATTGCCGAATTAACACACAAATTGCGTCCATATGAAATACTCTGTGTTCCCTGCATTATCTTTCTAAATCGAGATACGTTTGTACGGAAACGATAGGATTTTCTTTTGGGAGTAGAGTATCTCTTTTCCGATGCATTATTCCTCCTTTACTGCATCCCTCGCTCCCTCACATTGACGAATTAACACACAATTTGCGGCCATATGAAATACTCTGGATTCCCTGTTTTGTCCTTCTAAATGGAGATATGTTACTACGGAAACGATAGGATTTTCTTTGGGGTTCCGAGTATCTCTTTTCCGATGCATTATTCCTCCTTTACTGCATCCCTCGCTCCCTCACATTGACGAATTAACACACAATTTGCGTCCATATGAAATACTCTGGATTCCCTGCATTGTCCTTCTAAATCGAGATACGTTTCTACGGAAACGATAGGATTTTCTTTGGGGTTCCGAGTATCTCTTTTCCGATGCATTATTCCTCCTTTACTGCATCCCTCGCTCCCTCACATTGACGAATTAACTCACAATTTGCGTCCATATGAAATACTCTGGATTCCCTGCATTGTCCTTCTAAATCGAGATACGTTTCTACGAAAACGATAGGATTTTCTTTGGGGTTCCGAGTATCTCTTTTCCGATGCATTATTCCTCCTTTACTGCATCCCTCGCTATCTCACATTGACGAATTAACACACAATTTGCGTCCATATGAAATACTGTGGATTCCCTGCATTGTCCTTCTAACTCGAGATACGTTTCTACGGAAACGATAGGATTTTCTTTGGGGTTCCGAGTATCTCTTTTCCGATGCATTATTCCTCCTTTACTGCATCCCTCGCTAACTCACATTGACGAATTAACACACAATTTGCGTCCTTATGAAATTCTCGGGATTCCCTGCATTGTCCTTCTAAATCGAGATACGTTTCTGCGGAAACGATAGGATTTTCTTTGGGGTTCCGAGTATCTCTTTTCCGATGCATTCTTCCTCCTTTACTGCATCCCTCGCTCCCTCACATTGACGAACTAACTCACAATTTGCGTCCACATGAAATACTCTGGATTCCCTGAATTTTGTCCTTCTAAATCGAGATACGTTTCTACGGAAACAACAGGATTTTCTTTGGGGTTCCGAGTATCTCTTTTCCGATGCATTATTCCTCCTTTACTGCATCCCTCGCACCCTCACACTGCCGAATTAACACACAAATTGCGTCCATATGAAATACTCTGTGTTCCCTGCATTATCTTTCTAAATCGAGATACGTTTCTATGGAAACGATAGGATTTTCTTTTGGGAGTAGAGTATCTCTTTTCCGATGCATTATTCCTCCTTTACTGCATCCCTCGCTCCCTCACATTGACGAATTAACACACAATTTGCGTCCATATGAAATACTCTGGATTCCCTTTTTTGTCCTTGTAAATGGAGATATGTTACTACGGAAACGATAGGATTTTCTTTGGGGTTCCGAGTATCTCTTTTCCGATGCATTATTCCTCCTTTACTGCATCCCTCGCTCCCTCACATTGACGAATTAACACACAATTTGCGTCCATATGAAATACTCTGGATTCCCTGCATTGTCCTTCTAAATCGAGATACGTTTCTACGGAAACGATAGGATTTTCTTTGGGGTTCCACGTATCTCTTTTCCGATGCTTTATTCCTCCTTTACTGAATCCCTCGCTTCCTCACATTGACGAATTAACACACAATTTGCGTCCATATGAAATACTCTGGATTAACTGCATTGTCCTTCTAAATCGAGATACGTTTCTACGGAAACGATAGGATTTTCTTTGGGGTTCCGAGTATCTCTTTTCCGATGCATTATTCCTCCTTTACTGCATCCCTCGCTCCCTCACATTGACGAATTAACACACAATTTGCGTCCATATGAAATACTGTGGATTCCCTGCATTGTCCATCTAAATCGAGATACGTTTCTACGGAAACGATAGGATTTTCTTTGGGGTTCCGAGTATCTATTTTCCGATGCATTGTTCCTCCTTTACTGCATCCCTCGCTCCCTCACATTGACGAATTAACACACAATTTGCGTCCATATGAAATACTCTGGATTCCTTGCATTGTCATTCTAAATCGAGATACCTTTCTACGGAAACGATAGGATTTTCTGTGGGGCTCCGAGTATCTCTTTTCCGATGCATTATTCCTCCTTTACTGCATCCCTCGCACCCTCACATTGACGAATTAACACACAATTTGCGTCCATATGAAATACTCTAGGTTCCCTGCATTATCTTTCTAAAACGAGATACGTTTCTACGGAAACGATAGGATTTACTTTTGGGAGTCGAGTATCTCTTTTCCGATGCATTATTCCTCCTTTACTGCATCCCTCGCTCCCTCACATTGACGAGTTAACACACAATTTGCGTTCATATGATATAGTCTGGATTTCCTGCATTCTCCTTCTAAATTGAGATACGTTTCTACGGAAACGATAGGATTTTCTTTGGGGTTCCGAGTATCTCTTTTCCGATGCATTATTCCTCCTTTACTGCATTTCTCGCTCCCTCACATTGACAAATTAACACACAATTTGCGTCCATATGAAATACTCTGGATTCCCTGCATTGTCCTTCTAACTCGAGATACGTTTCTACGGAGATGATAGGATTTTCTTTGGGGTTCCGAGTATCTCTTTTCCGATGCATTATTCCTCCGTTACTGCATCCCTCGCTAACTCACATTGACGAATTAACACACAATTTGCGTCCATATGAAATACTCTGGATTCCCTGCATTGTCCTTCTAACTCGAGATACGTTTCTACGGAGATGATAGGATTTTCTTTGGGGTTCCGAGTATCTCTTTTCCGATGCATTATTCCTCCTTTACTGCATCCCTCGCTAACTCACATTGACGAATTAACACACAATTTGCGTCCATATGAAATACTCTGGATTCCCTGCATTGTCCTTCTAAATCGAGATACGTTTCTACGGAAACGATAGGATTTTCTTTGGGGTACGGAGTATCTCTTTTCCGATGCATTATTCCCCCTTTACTGCATCCCTCGCTAACTCACATTGACGAATTAACACACAATTTGCGTCCATATGAAATACTCTGGATTCCCTGCATTGTCCTTCTAAATCGAGATACGTTTCTACGGAAACGATAGGATTTTCTTTGGGGTTCGGAGTATCTCTTTTCCGATGCATTATTCCTCCTTTACTGCATCCCTCGCTCCCTCACATTGACGAATTAACTCACAATTTGCGTCCACATGCAATACTCTGGATTCCCTGCATTGTCCTTCTAAATCGAGATACGTTTCTACGGAAACGACAGGATTTTCTTTGGGGTTCCGTGTATCTCTTTTCCGATGCATTATTCCTCCTTTACTGCATCCCTCGCTCCCTCACATTGCCGAATTAACACACAAATTGCGTCCATATGAAATACTCTGGGTTCCCTGCATTATCTTTCTAAATCGAGATACGTTTCTACGGAAACGATAGGATTTTCTTTTGGGAGTCGAGTATCTCTTTTCCGATGCATTATTCCTCCTTTACTGCATCCCTCGCTCCCTCACATTGACGAATTAACACACAATTTGCGTCCATATGAAATACTCTGGATTCCCTGCATTGTCCTTCTAAATCGAGATACGTTTCTACGGAAACGATAGGATTTTCTTTGGGGTTCCACGTATCTCTTTTCCGATGCATTATTCCTCCTTCACTGCATCCCTCGCTTCCTCACATTGACGAATTAACACACAATTTGCGTCCATATGAAATACTCTGGATTCCCTGCACTGTCCTTCTAAATCGAGATACGTTTCTACGGAAACGATAGGATTTTCTTTGGGGTTCCGAGTATCTCTTTTCCGATGCATTATTCCTCCTTTACTGCATCCCTCGCTCCCTCACATTGACGAATTAACTCACAATTTGCGTCCACATGCAATACTCCGGATTTCCTGCATTGTCCTTCTAAATCGAGATACGTTTCTACGGAATCGACAGGATTTTCTTTGGGGTTTCGAGTATCTCTTTTCCGATGCATTATTCCTCCTTTACTGCATCCCTCGCTCCCTCACATTGACGAATTAACTCACAATTTGCGTCCACATGAAATACTCTGGATTCCCTGCATTGTCCTTCTAAATCGAGATACGTTTCTACGGAAACGATAGGATTTTCTTTTCGGAGTAGAGTATCTCTTTTCCGATGCATTATTCCTCCTTTACTGCATCCCTGCGCCCTCATATTGACGAATTAACACACAATTTGCGTCCATATGAAATACTCTGGATTCCCTGTTTTGTCCTTCTAAATGGAGATATGTTACTACGGAAACGATAGGATTTTCTTTGGGGTTCCGAGTATCTCTTTTCCGATGCATTATTCCTCCTTTAATGCATCCCTCGCTCCCTCACATTGACGAATTAACACACAATTTTCGTCCATATGAAATACTCTGGATTCCCTGCATTGTCCTTCTAAATCGAGATACGTTTCTACGGAAACGATAGGATTTTCTTTGGGGTTCCACGTATTTCTTTTCCGATGCATTATTCCTCCTTTACTGCATCCCTCGCTTCCTCACATTGACGAATTAACACACTATTTGCGTCCATATGAAATACTCTGGATTCCCTGCATTGTCCTTCTAAATCGAGATACGTTTCTACGGAAACGATAGGATTTTCTTTGGGGTTCCGAGTATCTCTTTTCCGATGCATTATTCCTCCTTCACTGCATCCCTCGCTCCCTCACATTGACGAATTAACACACAATTTGCGTCCATATGAAATACTCTGGATTCCCTGCATTGTCCTAGTAAATCGAGATACGTTTCTACGGAAACGATAGGATTTTCTTTGGGGTTCCGAGTATCTATTTTCCGATGCATTGTTCCTCCTTTACTGCATCCCTCGCTCCCTCACATTGACGAATTAACACACAATTTGCGTCCATATGAAATACTCTGGATTCCTTGCATTGTCATTCTAAATCGAGGTACCTTTCTACGGAAACGAAAGGATTTTCGGTGGGGTTCCGAGTATCTCTTTTCCGATGCATTATTCCTCCTTTACTGCATCCCTCGCTCCCTCACATTGACGAATTAACACACAATTTGCGTCCATATGAAATACTCTGGGTTCCCTGCATTATCTTTCTAAAACGAGATACGTTTCTACGGAAACGATAGGATTTACTTTTGGGAGTCGAGTATCTCTTTTCCGATGCATTATTCCTCCTTTACTGCATCCCTCGCTCCCTCACATTGACGAATTAACACACAATTTGCGTCCATATGATATAGTCTGGATTTCCTGCATTGTCCTTCTAAATTGAGATACGTTTCTACGGAAACGATAGGATTTTCTTTGGGGTTTCGAGTATCTCTTTTCCGATGCATTATTCCTCCTTTACTGCATTTCTCGCTCCCTCACATTGACAAATTAACACACAATTTGCGTCCATATGAAATACTCTGGATTCCCTGCATTGTCCTTCTAAATCGAGATACAATTCTACGGAAACGATAGGATTTTCTTTGGGGTTCCGTGTATCGCTTATCCGATGCATTTTTCCTCCTTTACTGCATCCCTCGCTCCCTCACATTGACGAATTAACACACAATTTGCGTCCATATGAAATACTCTGGATTCCCTGCATTGTCCTTCTAAATCGAGATACGTTTCTACGGAAACGATAGGATTTTCTTTGGGGTTCCGAGTATCTCTTTTCCGATGCATTATTCCTCCTTTACTGCATCCCTCGCTCCCTCACATTGACGAATTAACTCACAATTTTCGTCCACATGCAATACTCTGGATTCCCTGCATTGTCCTTCTAAATCGAGATACGTTTCTACGGAAACGACAGGATTTTCTTTGGGGTTCCGTGTATCTCTTTTCCGATGCATTATTCCTCTTTTACTGCATCCCTCGCTCCCTCACATTGCCAAATTAACACACAAATTGCGTCCATATGAAATACTGTGGGTTCCCTGCATTATCTTTCTAAATCGAGATACGTTTCTACGGAAACGATAGGATTTTCTTTTGGGAGTCGAGTATCTCTTTTCCGATGCATTATTCCTCCTTTACTGCATCCCTCGCTCCCTCACATTGACGAATTAACACACAATTTGCGTCCATATGAAATACTCTCGATTCCCTGCTTTGTCCTTCTAAATGGAGACACGTTTCTACGGAAACGATAGGATTTTATTTGGGGTTCCGAGTATTTCTTTTCCGATGCATTATTCCTCCTTTACTGCATCCCTCGCTCCCTCACATTGACGAATTAACACACAATTTGCGTCCATATGAAATACTCTGGATTCCCTGCATTGTCCTTCTAAATCGAGATACGTTTCTACGGAAACGCTAGGATTTTCTTTGGGGTTCCACGTATCTCTTTTCCGATGCATTAATCCTCCTTCACTGCATCCCTCACTTCCTCACATTGACGAATTAACACACAATTTGCGTCCATATGAAATACTCTGGATTCCCTGCACTGTCCTTCTAAATCGAGATACGTTTCTACGGAAACGATAGGATTTCCTTTGGGGTTCCGAGTATCTCTTTTCCGATGCATTATTCCTCCTTTACTGCATCCCTCGCTCCCGCACATTGACGAATTAACTCACAATTTGCGTCCACATGCAATACTCTGGATTCCCTGCATTGTCCTTCTAAATCGAGATACGTTTCTACGGAATCGACAGGATTTTCTTTGGGGTTTCGAGCATCTCTTTTCCGATGCATTATTCCTCCTTTACTGCATCCCTCGCTCCCTCACATTGCCGAATTAACACACAAATTGCGTCCATATGAAATACTCTGGGTTCCCTGCATTATCTTTCTAAATCGAGATACGTTTCTACGGAAACGATAGGATTTTCTTTGGGGTTCCGAGTATCTCTTTTCCGATGCATTATTCCTCCTTTACTGCATTTCTCGCTCCCTCACATTGACAAATTAACACACAATTTACGTCCATATGAAATACTCTGGATTCCCTGCATTGTCCTTCTAAATCGAGATACATTTCTACGGAAACGATAGGATTTTCTTTGGGGTTCCGTGTATCGCTTATCCGATGCATTTTTCCTCCTTTACTGCATCCCTCGCTCCCTCACATTGACGAATTAACACACAATTTGCGTCCATATCGAATACTCTGGATTCCCTGAATTGTCCTTCTTAATCGAGATACGTTTCTACGGAAACGATAGAATTTTCTTTGGGGTTCCGAGTATCTCTTTTCCGATGCATTATTCCCCCTTTACTGCATCCCTCGGTCCCTCACATTGACGAATTAACACACAATTTGCGTCCATATGAAATACTCTGGATTCCCTGCATTGTCCTTCTAACTCGAGATACGTTTCTACGGAAACGATAGGATTATCTTTGGGGTTCCGAGTATCTCTTTTCCGATGCATTATTCCCCCTTTACTGCATCCCTCGCTCCCTCACATTGACGAATTAACACACAATTTGCGTCCATATGAAATACTCTGGATTCCCTGCATTGTCCTTCTAAATCGAGATACGTTTCTACGGAAACGATAGGATTTTCTTTGGGGTTCCGAGTATCTCTTTTCCGATGCATTATTCCCCCTTTACTGCATCCCTCGCTCCCTCACATTGACGAATTAACTCACAATTTGCGTCCACATGAAATACTCTGGATTCCCTGCATTGTCCTTCTAAATCGAGATACGTTTCTACGGAAACGACAGGATTTTCTTTGGGGTTCCGAGTATCTCTTTTCCGATGCATTATTCCTCCTTTACTATATCCCTCGCTCCCTCACATTGCCGAATTAACACACAAATTGCGTCCATATGAAATACTCTGGGTTCCCTGCATTATCTTTCTAAATCGAGATACGTTTCTACGGAAACGATAGGATTTTCTTTTGGGAGTCGAGTATCTCTTTTCCGATGCATTATTTCTCCTTTACTGCATCCCTCCCTCCCTCACATTGACGAATTAACACACAATTTGCGTCCATATGATATAGTCTGGATTTCCTGCATTGTCCTTCTAAATTGAGATACGTTTCTACGGAAACGATAGGATTTTCTTTGGGGTTCCGAGTATCTCTTTTCCGATGCATTATTCCTCCTTTACTGCATTTCTCGCTCCCTCACATTGACAAATTAACACACAATTTACGTCCATATGAAATACTCTGGATTACCTGCATTGTCCTTCTAAATCGAGATACATTTCTACGGAAACGATAGGATTTTCTTTGGGGTTCCGTGTATCGGTTATCCGATGCATTTTTCCTCCTTTACTGCATCCCTCGCTCCCTCACATTGACGAATTAACACACAATTTGCGTCCATATCGAATACTCTGGATTCCCTGCATTGTCCTTCTAAATCGAGATACGTTTCTACGGAAACGATAGAATTTTCTTTGGGGTTCCGAGTATCTCTTTTCCGATGCATTATTCCTCCTTCACTGCATCCCTCGCTCCCTCACATTGACGAATTAACACACAATTTGCGTCCATATGAAATACTCTGGATTCCCTGCATTGTCCTTCTAACTCGAGATACGTTTCTACGGAAACGATAGGATTTTCTTTGGGGTTCCGAGTATCTCTTTTCCGATGCATTATTCCTCCTTTACTGCATCCCTCGCTAACTCACACTGACGAATTAACACACAATTTGCGTCCATATGAAATACTCTGGATTCCCTGCATTGTCCTTCTAAATTGAGATACGTTTCTACGGAAACGATAGGATTTCCTTTGGGGTTCCGAGTATCTCTTTTCCGATGCATTATTCCTCCTTTACTGCATCCCTCGCTCCCTCACATTGACGAATTAACTCACAATTTGCGTCCACATGAAATACTCTGGATTCCCTGCATTGTCCTTCTAAATCGAGATACGTTTCTACGGAAACGACAGGATTTTCTTTGGGGTTCCGAGTATCTCTTTTCCGATGCATTATTCCTCCTTTACTATATCCCTCGCTCCCTCACATTGCCGAATTAACACACAAATTGCGTCCATATGAAATACTCTGGGTTCCCCGCATTATCTTTCTAAATCGAGATACGTTTCTACGGAAACGATTGGATTTTCTTTTGGGAGTCGAGTATCTCTTTTCCGATGCATTATTCCTCCTTTACTGCATCCCTCGCTCTCTCACATTGACGAATTAACACACAATTTGCGTCCATATGAAATACTCTGGATTCCCTGCATTGTCCTTCTAAATCGAGATACGTTTCTACGGAAACGATAGGATTTTCTTTGGGGTTCCACGTATCTCTTTTCCGATGCATTATTCCTCCTTTACTGCATCCCTCGCTTCCTCACATTGACGAATTAACACACAATTTGCGTCCATATGAAATACTCTGGATTCCCTGCATTGTCCCTCTCAATCGAGATACGTTTCTACGGAAACGATAGGATTTTCTTTGGGGTTCCGAGTATCTCTTTTCCGATGCATTATTCCTCCTTTACTGCATCCCTCTCTCCCTCACATTGACGAATTAACACACAATTTGCGACCATATGAAATACTGTGGATTCCCTGCATTGTCCTTCTAAATCGACATACGTTTCTACGGAAGCGAAAGGATTTTCTTTGAGGTTCCGAGTATCTATTTTCCGATGCATTATTCCTCCTTTACTGCATTCCTCGCTCCCTCACATTGACGAATTAACACACAATTTGCGTCCATATGAAATACTCTGGATTCCTTGCATTGTCCTTCTAAATCGAGATACGTTTATACGGAAACGATAGGATTTTCTGTGGGGTTCCGAGTTTCTCTTTTCCGATGCATTATTCCTCCTTTACTGCATCCCTCGCTCCCTCACATTGACGAATTAACACACAATTTGCGTCCATATTAAATACTCTGGGTTCCCTGCATTATCTTTCTAAAACGAGATACGTTTCTACGGAAACGATAGGATTTTCTTTTGGGAGTCGAGTATCTCTTTTCCGATGCATTGTTCCTCCTTTACTGCATCTATTCGTCCTTTACTGCATCCCTCGCTCCCTCACATTGACGAATTAACACACAATGTGCGTCCATATGAAATACTCTGGATTCCCTGCATTGTCATTCTTAATCGAGATACGTTTGTACGGAAACGATAGAATTATCTTTGGGGTTCCGAGTATCTCTTTTCCGATGCATTATTCCTCCTTTACTGCATCCCTCGCTCCCTCACATTGACGAATTAACACACAATTTGCGTCCATATGAAATACTCTGTGTTCCCTGCATTATCTTTCTAAATCGAGATACGTTTCTACGGAAACGATAGGATTTTCTTTTGGGAGTCGAGTATCTCTTTTCCGATGCATTATTCCTCCTTTACTGCATCACTCGCTCCCTCACATTGACGAATTAACACAAAATTTGCGTCCATATGAAATACTCTGGATTCCCTGCATTGTTCTTCTAATTCGAGATACGTTTCTACGGAAACGATAGGATTTTCTTTGGGGTTCCACGTATCTCTTTTCCGATGCATTATTCCTCCTTTACTGCATCCCTCGCTTCCTCACATTGACGAATTAACACACAATTTGCGTCCATATGAAATACTCTGGATTCCCTGCATTGTCCTTCTAAATCGAGATACGTTTCTACGGAAACGATAGGATTTTCTGTGGGGTTCCGAGTATCTCTTTTCCGATGCATTATTCCTCCTTTACAGCATCCCTCGCACCCTCACATTGACGAATTAACACACAATTTGCGTCCATATGAAATACTCTGTGTTCCCTGCATTATCTTTCTAAAACGAGATACGTTTCTACGGAAACGAGAGGATTTTCTTTTGGGAGTCGAGTATCTCTTTTCCGATGCATTATTCCTCCTTTACTGCATCTATTCCTCCTTTACTGCATCCCTCGCTCCCTCACATTGACGAATTAACACACAATTTGCGTCCATATGATATAATCCGGATTCCCTCCATTGTCCTTCTATATCGAGATACGTTTCTACGGAAACTATAGGATTTTCCTTGGGGCTCCGAGTATCTCTTTTCCGATGCATTATTCCTCCTTTACTGCATCCCTCGCTCCCTCACATTGACGAATTAACACACAATTTGCGTCCATGTGAAATACTCTGTATTCCCTGCATTGTCCTTCTAAATCGAGATACGTTTCTATGGAAACAATAGGATTTTCTTTGGGGTTCCGAGTATCTCTTTTCCGATGCATTATTCCTCCTTTACTGCATCCCTCGCTCCCTCACATTGACGAATTAACACACAATTTGCGTCCATATGAAATACTCTGGATTCCCTGAATTGTCCTTCTAAATCGAGATACGTTTCTACGGAAACGAAAGGATTTTCTTTGGGGTTCCGAGTATCTCTTTTCCGATGCATTATTCCTCCTTCACTGCATCCATCGCTCCCTCACATTGACGAATTAACACACAATTTGCGTCCATATGAAATACTCTGGATTCCCTGCATTGTCCTTCTAAATCGAGATACGTTTCTACGGAAACGAGAGGATCTTCTTTGGGGTTCCGAGTATCTCTTTTCCGATGCATTATTCCTCCTTTACTGCATCCCTCGCTCCCTCACATTGACGAATTAACACACAATTTGCGTCCATATGAAATACTCTGGTTTCCCTGCATTGTCCTTCTAAATCGAGATACGTTTCTACGGAAACGATAGGATTTTCTTTGGGGTTCCGAGTATCTCTTTTCCGATGCATTATTCCTCCTTTACTGCATCCCTCGCTCCCTCACATTGACGAATTAACACACAATTTGCGTCCATATGAAATACTCTGGATTCCCTACATTGTCCTTCTTAATCGAGATACGTTTCTACGGAAACGATAGGATTTTCTTTGGGGTTCCGAGTATCTCTTTTCCGATGCATTATTCCTCCTTTACTGCATCCCTCGCTCCCTCAGATTGACGAATTAACACACAATTTACGTCCATATGAAATACTCTGGATTCCCTGCATTGTCCTTCTAAATCGAGATACGTTTCTACGGAAACGATAGGATTTTCTTTGGGGTTCCACGTATCTCTTTTCCGATGCACTATTCCTCCTTTACTGCATCCCTCGCTTCCTCACATTGACGAATTAACACACAATTTGCGTCCATATGAAATACTCTGGATTCCCTGCATTGTCCTTCTAAATTGAGATACGTTTCTACGGAAACGATAGGATTTTCTTTGGGGTTCCGAGTATCTCTTTTCCAATGCATTATTCCTCCTTTACTGCATTTCTCGCTCCCTCACATTGACGAATTAACACACAATTTGCGTCCATATGAAATACTCTGGATTCCCTGCATTGTCCTTCTAAATCGAGATACGTTTCTATGGAAACGATAGGATTTTCTTTGGGGTTCCGTGTATCGCTTATCCGATGCATTTTTCCTCCTTTACTGCATCCCTCGCTCCCTCACATTGACGAATTAACACACAATTTGCGTCCATATGAAATACTCTGGATTCCCTGCATTGTCCTTCTAAATCGAGATACGATTCTACGGAAACGATAGGATTTTCTTTGGGGTTCCGAGTATCTCTTTCCCGATGCATTATTCCTCCTTTACTGCATCCCTCGCTCCCTCACATTGACGAATTAACACACAATTTGCGTCCATATGAAATACTCTGTATTCCCTGCATTGTCCTTCTAAATCGAGATACGTTTCAATGGAAACGATAGGATTTTCTTTGGGGTTCCGAGTATCTCTTTTCCGATGCATTAATCCTCCTTTACTGCATCCCTCGCTCCCTCACATTGACGAATTAACACACAATTTGCGTCCATATGAAATACTCTATATTCCCTGCATTGTCCCTCTTAATCGAGATACGTTTCTACGGAAACGATAGGATTTTCTTTGGGGTTCCGAGCATCTCTTTTCCGATGCATTATTCCTCCTTTACTGCATCCCTCGCTCCCTCACACTGACGAATTAACACACAATTTGCGTCCATATGAAATACTCTGGATTCCCTGCATTGTCCTTCTAAATCGAGATACGTTTCTACGGAAACGATAGGATTTTCTTTGGGGTTCCGAGTATCTCTTTTCCGATGCATTATTCCTCCTTCACTGCATCCCTCGCTCCCTCACATTGACGAATTAACACACAATTTGCGTCCATATGTAATACTCTGTATTCCTTGCATTGTCCTCCTAAATCGAGATACGTTTCTACGGAAACGATAGGATTTTCTTTGGGGTTCCGAGTATCTCTTTTCCGATGTATTATTCCTCCTTTACTGCATCCCTCGCTCCCTCACATTGACGAATTAACACACAATTTGCGTCCATATGAAATACTCTGGATTCCCTGCATTGTCCTTCTAAACCGAGATACGTTTATACGGAAACGATAGGATTTTCTTTGGGGTTCCGAGTATCTCTATTCCGATGCATTATTCCTCCTTCACTGCATCCCTCGCTCGCTTACATATACGAATTAACACACAATTTGCGTCCATATGAAATACTCTGGATTCCCTGCATTGTCCTTCTAAATCGAGATACGTTTATACGGAAACGATAGGATTTTCTTTGGGGTCCCGAGTATTTCTTTTCCGATGCATTATTCCTCCTTTACTGCATCCCTCGCTCCCTCACATTGACGAATTAACACACAATTTGCGTCCATATGAAATACTCTATATTCCCTGCATTGTCCCTCTTAATCGAGATACGTTTCTACGGAAACGATAGGATTTTCTTTGGGGTTCCGAGCATCTCTTTTCCGATGCATTATTCCTCCTTTACTGCATCCCTCGCTCCCTCACATTGACGAATTAACACACAATTTGCGTCCATATGAAATACTGTGGATTCCCTGCATTGTCCTTCTAAATCGAGATACGTTTCTACGGAAACGATAGGATTTTCTTTGGGGTTCCGAGTATCTCTTTTCCGATGCATTATTCCTCTTTCACTGCATCCCTCGCTCCCTCACATTGACGAATTAACACACAATTTGCGTCCATATGTAATACTCTGTATTCCCTGCATTGTCCTCCTAAATCGAGATACGTTTCTACGGAAACGATAGGATTTTCTTTGGGGTTCCGAGTATCTCTTTTCCGATGCATTATTCCTCCTTTACTGCATCCCTCGCTCCCTCACATTGACGAATTAACACTCAATTTGCGTCCATATGAAATACTCTGGATTCCCTGCATTGTCCTTCGAAACCGAGATACGTTTATACGGAAACGATAGGATTTTCTTTGGGGTTCCGAGTCTCTCTTTTCCGATGCATTATTCCTCCTTTACTGCATCCCTCGCTAACTCACATTGACGAATTAACACACAATTTGCGTCCATATGAAATACTCTGGATTCCCTGCATTTTCCTTCTAAATCGAGATACGTTTCTACGGAAACGATAGGATTTTCTTTGGGGTTCCGAGTATCTCTTTTCCGATGCATTATTCCTCCTTTACTGCATCCCTCGCTCCCTCACATTGACGAATTAACTCACAATTTGCGTCCACATGAAATACTCTGGATTTCCTGAATTTTGTCCTTCTAAATCGAGATATGTTTCTACGGAAACGACAGGATTTTCTTTGGGGTTCCGAGTATCTCTTTTCCGATGCATTATTCCTCCTTTACTGCATCCCTCGCTCCCTCACATTGCCGAATTAACACACAAATTGCGTCCATATGAAATACTCTGGGTTCCCTGCATTATCTTTCTAAATCGAGATACGTTTCTATGGAAACGATAGGATTTTCTTTTGGGAGTCGAGTATCTCTTTTCCGATGCATTATTCCTCCTTTACTGCATCCCTCGCTCCCTCACATTGACGAATTAACACACAATTTGCGTCCATATGAAATACTCTGGATTCCCTGTTTTGTCCTTCTAAATGGAGACATGTTACTACGGAAACGATAGGAATTTCTTTGGGGTTCCGAGTATCTCTTTTCCGATGCATTATTCCTCCTTTACTGCATCCCTCGCTCCCTCAGATTGACGAATTAACACACAATTTGCGTCCATATGAAATACTCTGGATTCCCTGCATTGTCCTTCTAAATCGAGATACGTTTCTACGGAAACGATAGGATTTTCTTTGGGGTTCCACGTATCTCTTTTCCGATGCATTATTCCTCCTTTACTGCATCCCTCGCTTCCTCAAATTGACGAATTAACACACAATTTGCGTCCATATGAAATACTCTGGATTCCCTGCATTGTCCTTCTAAATCGAGATACGTTTCTACGGAAACGATAGGATTTTCTTTGGGGTTCCGAGTATCTCTTTTCTGATGCATTATTCCTCCTTTACTGCATCCCTCGCTCCCTCACATTGACGAATTAACACACAATTTGCGTCCATATGAAATACTGTGGATTCCCTGCATTGTCCTTCTAAATCGAGATACGTTTCTACGGAAACGGTAGGATTTTCTTTGGGGTTCCGAGTATCTATTTTCCGATGCATTATTCCTCCTTTACTGCATCCCTCGCTCCCTCACATTGACGAATTAACACACAATTTGCGTCCATATGAAATACTCTGGATTCCTTGCATTGTCCTTCTAAATCGAGATACCTTTCTACGGAAACGATAGGATTTTCTGTGGGGTTCCGAGTATCTCTTTTCCGATGCATTATTCCTCCTTTACTGCATCCCTCGCTCCCTCACATTGACGAATTAACACACAATTTGCGTCCATATGAAATACTCTGGGTTCCCTGCATTATCATTCTAAAACGAGATACGTTTCTACGGAAACTATAGGATTTTCTTTTGGGAGTCGAGTATCTATTTTCCGATGCATTATTCCTCCTTTACTGCATCTATTCCTCCTTTACTGCATCCCTCGCTCCCTCACATTGACGAATTAACACACAATTTGCGTCCATATGAAATACTCTGGATTCCCTGCATTTTCCTTCTTAATGGAGATACGTTTCTACGGAAACGATAGGATTTTCTTTGGGGTTCCGAGTATCTCTTTTCCGATGCATTATTCCTCCTTCACTGCATCCATCGCGTTCCGAGTATCTCTATTCCAATGCATTTTTCCTCCTTTACTGCATCCCTCGCTCCCTCACATTGACGAATTAACACACAATTTGCGTCCATATGGAATACTCTGGATTCCCTGCATTGTCCTTCTAAATCGAGATACGTTTCTACGGAAACGATAGCATTTTCTTTGGGGTTCCGAGTATCTCTTTTCCGATGCATTATTCCCCCTTTACTGCATCCCTCGCTCCCCCACATTGACGAATTAACACACAATTTGCGTCCATATGAAATACTCTGGATTCCCTGTTTTGTCCTTCTAAATGGAGACATGTTACTACGGAAACGATAGGAATTTCTTTGGGGTTCCGAGTATCTCTTTTCCGATGCATTATTCCTCCTTTACTGCATCCCTCGCTCCTTCACATTGACGAATTAACACACAATTTGCGTCCATATGAAATACTCTGGATTCCCTACATTGTCCTTCTTAATCGAGATACGTTTCTACGGAAACGATAGGATTTTCTTTGGGGTTCCGAGTATCTCTTTTCCGATGCATTATTCCTCCTTTACTGCATCCCTCGCTCCCTCAGATTGACGAATTAACACACAATTTACGTCCATATGAAATACTCTGGATTCCCTGCATTGTCCTTCTAAATCGAGATACGTTTCTACGGAAACGATAGGATTTTCTTTGGGGTTCCACGTATCTCTTTTCCGATGCATTATTCCTCCTTTACTGCATCCCTCGCTTCCTCACATTGTCGAATTAACACACAATTTGCGTCCATATGAAATACTCTGGATTCCCTGCATTGTCCTTCTAAATTGAGATACGTTTCTACGGAAACGATAGGATTTTCTTTGGGGTTCCGAGTATCTCTTTTCCAATGCATTATTCCTCCTTTACTGCATTTCTCGCTCCCTCACATTGACGAATTAACACACAATTTGCGTCCATATGAAATACTCTGGATTCCCTGCATTGTCCTTCTAAATCGAGATACGTTTCTACGGAAACGATAGGATTTTCTTTGGGGTTCCGTGTATCGCTTATCCGATGCATTTTTCCTCCTTTACTGCATCCCTCGCTCCCTCACATTGACGAATTAACACACAATTTGCGTCCATATGGAATACTCTGGATTCCCTGCATTGTCCTTCTAAATCGAGATACGTTTCTACGGAAACGATAGCATTTTCTTTGGGGGTTCCGAGTATCTCTTTTCCGATGCATTATTCCCCCTTTACTGCATCCCTCGCTCCCTCACATTGACGAATTAACACACAATTTGCGTCCATATGAAATACTCTGGATTCCCTGCATTGTCCTTCTAAATCGAGATACGATTCTACGGAAACGATAGGATTTTCTTTGGGGTTCCGAGTATCTCTTTCCCGATGCATTATTCCTCCTTTACTGCATCCCTCGCTCCCTCACATTGACGAATTAACACACAATTTGCGTCCATATGAAATACTCTGTATTCCCTGCATTTTCCTTCTAAATCGAGATACGTTTCTATGGAAACGATAGGATTTTCTTTGGGGTTCCGAGTATCTCTTTTCCGATGCATTAATCCTCCTTTACTGCATCCCTCGCTCCCTCACATTGACGAATTAACACACAATTTGCGTCCATATGAAATACTCTATATTCCCTGCATTGTCCCTCTTAATCAAGATACGTTTCTACGGAAACGATAGGATTTTCTTTGGGGTTCCGAGCATCTCTTTTCCGATGCATTATTCCTCCTTTACTGCATCCCTCGCTCCCTCACATTGACGAATTAACACACAATTTGCGTCCATATGAAATACTCTGGATTCCCTGCATTGTCCTTCTAAATCGAGATACGTTTCTACGGAAACGATAGGATTTTCTTTGGGGTTCCGAGTATCTCTTTTCCGATGCATTATTCCTCCTTCACTGCATCCCTCGCTCCCTCACATTGATGAATTAACACACAATTTGCGTCCATATGTAATACTCTGTATTCCCTGCATTGTCCTCCTAAATCGAGATACGTTTCTACGGAAACGATAGGATTTTCTTTGGGGTTCCGAGTATCTCTTTTCCGATGCATTATTCCTCCTTTACTGCATCCCTCGCTCCCTCACATTGACGAATTAACACACAATTTGCGTCCATATGAAATACTCTGGATTCCCTGCATTGTCCTTCTAAATCGAGATACGTTTCTACGGAAATGATAGGATTTTCTTTGGGGTTCCGAGTATCTCTTTTCCGATGCATTATTCCTCCTTCACTGCATCCCTCGCTCCCTCACATTGACGAATTAACACACAATTTGCGTCCATATGTAATACTCTGTATTCCCTGCATTGTCCTCCTAAATCGAGATACGTTTCTACGGAAACCATAGGATTTTCTTTGGGGTTCCGAGTATCTCTTTTCCGATGCATTATTCCTCCTTTATTGCATCCCTCGCTCCCTCACATTGACGAATTAACACACAATTTGCGTCCATATGAAATACTCTGGATTCCCTGCATTGTCCTTCTAAACCGAGATACGTTTATACGGAAACGATAGGATTTTCTTTGGGGTTCCGAGTATCTCTTTTCCGATGCATTATTCCTCCTTTACTGCATCCCTCGCTAACTCACATTGACGAATTAACACACAATTTGCGTCCATATGAAATACTCTGGATTCCCTGCATTTTCCTTCTAAATCGAGATACGTTTCTACGGAAACGATAGGATTTTCTTTGGGGTTCCGAGTATCTCTTTTCCGATGCATTATTCCTCCTTTACTGCATCCCTCGCTCCCTCACATTGACGAATTAACTCACAATTTGCGTCCACATGAACTACTCTGGATTCCCTGAATTTTGTCCTTCTAAATCGAGATACGTTTCTACGGAAACGACAGGATTTTCTTTGGGGTTCCGAGTACCTCTTTTCCGATGCATTATTCCTCCTTTACTGCATCCCTCGCTCCCTCACATTGCCGAATTAACACACTAATTGCGTCCATATGAAGTACTCTGGGTTCCCTGAATTTTGTCCTTCTAAATCGAGATACGTTTCTACGGAAACGACAGGATTTTCTTTGGGGTTCCGAGTACCTCTTTTCCGATGCATTATTCCTCCTTTACTGCATCCCTCGCTCCCTCACATTGCCGAATTAACACACTAATTGCGTCCATATGAAATACTCTGGGTTCCCTGCATTATCTTTCTAAATCGAGATACGTTTCTACGGAAACGATAGGATTTTCTTTTGGGAGTCGAGTATCTCTTTTCCGATGCATTATTCCTCCTTTACTGCATCCCTCGCTCCCTCACATTGACGAATTAACACACAATTTGCGTCCATATGAAATACTCTATATTCCCTGCATTGTCCCTCTTAATCAAGATACGTTTCTACAGAAACGATAGGATTTTCTTTGGGGTTCCGAGCATCTCTTTTCCGATGCATTATTCCTCCTTTACTGCATCCCTCGCTCCCTCACATTGACGAATTAACACACGATTTGCGTCCATATGAAATACTCTGGATTCCCTGCATTGTCCTTCTAAACCGAGATACGTTTATACGGAAACGATAGGATTTTCTTTTTGGTTCCGAGTATCTCTTTTCCGATGCATTATTCCTCCTTCACTGCATCCCTCGCTCCCTTACATATACGAATTAACACACAATTTGCGTCCATATGAAATACTCTGGATTCCCTGCATTGTCCTTCTAAATCGAGATACGTTTATACGGAAACGATAGGATTTTCTTTGGGGTTCCGAGTATCTCTTTTCCGATGCATTATTCCTCCTTTACTGCATCCCTCGCTCCCTCACATTGACGAATTAACACACAATTTGCGTCCATATGAAATACTCTATATTCCCTGCATTGTCCCTCTTAATCGAGATACGTTTCTACGGAAACGATAGGATTTTCTTTGGGGTTCCGAGCATCTCTTTTCCGATGCATTATTCCTCCTTTACTGCATCCCTCGCTCCCTCACATTGACGAATTAACACACAATTTGCGTCCATATGAAATACTCTGGATTCCCTGCATTGTCCTTCTAAATCGAGATACGTTTCTACGGAAATGATAGGATTTTCTTTGGGGTTCCGAGTATCTCTTTTCCGATGCATTATTCCTCCTTCACTGCATCCCTCGCTCCCTCACATTGACGAATTAACACACAATTTGCGTCCATATGTAATACTCTGTATTCCCTGCATTGTCCTCCTAAATCGAGATACGTTTCTACGGAAACGATAGGATTTTCTTTGGGGTTCCGAGTATCTCTTTTCCGATGCATTATTCCTCCTTTACTGCATCCCTCGCTCCCTCACATTGACGAATTAACACACAATTTGCGTCCATATGAAATACTCTGGATTCCCTGCATTGTCCTTCTAAACCGAGATACGTTTATACGGAAACGATAGGATTTTCTTTGGGGTTCCGAATATCTCTTTTCCGATGCATTATTCCTCCTTTACTGCATCCCTCGCTAACTCACATTGACGAATAAACACACAATTTGCGTCCATATGAAATACTCTGGATTCCCTGCATTTTCCTTCTAAATCGAGATACGTTTCTACGGAAACGATAGGATTTTCTTTGGGGTTCCGAGTATCTCTTTTCCGATGCATTATTCCTCCTTTACTGCATCCCTCGCTCCCTCACATTGACGAATTAACTCACAATTTGCGTCCACATGAACTACTCTGGATTCCCTGAATTTTGTCCTTCTAAATCGAGATACGTTTCTACGGAAACGACAGGATTTTCTTTGGGGTTCCGAGTACCTCTTTTCCGATGCATTATTCCTCCTTTACTGCATCCCTCGCTCCCTCACATTGCCGAATTAACACACTAATTGCGTCCATATGAAATACTCTGGGTTCCCTGCATTATCTTTCTAAATCGAGATACGTTTCTACGGAAACGATAGGATTTTCTTTTGGGAGTCGAGTATCTCTTTTCCGATGCATTATTCCTCCTTTACTGCATCCCTCGCTCCCTCACATTGACGAATTAACACACAATTTGCGTCCATATGAAATACTCTGGTTTCCCTGCATTGTCCTTCTAAATCGAGATACGTTTCTACGGAAACGATAGGATTTTCTTTCGGGTTCCACGTATCTATTTTCCGATGCATTATTCCTCCTTTACTGCATCCCTCGCTTCCTCAAATTGACGAATTAACACACAATTTGCGTCCATATGAAATACTCTGGATTCCCTGCATTGTCCTTCTAAATCGAGATACGTTTCTACGGAAACGATAGGATTTTCTTTGGGGTTCCGAGTATCTCTTTTCCGATGCATTATTCCTCCTTTACTGCATCCGTCGCTCCCTCACATTGACGAATTAACACACAATTTGCGTCCATATGAAATACTGTGGATTCCCTGCATTGTCCTTCTAAATCGAGATACGTTTCTACGGAAACGGTAGGATTTTCTTTGGGGTTCCGAGTATCTATTTTCCGATGCATTATTCCTCCTTTACTAAATCCCTCGCTCCCTCACATTGACGAATTAACACACAATTTGCGTCCATATGAAATACTCTGGATTCCTTGCATTGTCCTTCTAAATCGAGATACCTTTCTACGGAAACGATAGGATTTTCTGTGGGGTTCCGAGTATCTCTTTTCCGATGCATTATTCCTCCTTTACTGCATCCCTCGCTCCCTCACATTGACGAATTAACACACAATTTGCGTCCATATGAAATACTCTGGGTTCCCTGCATTATCTTTCTAATACGAGATACGTTTCTACGGAAACTATAGGATTTTCTTTTGGGAGTCGAGTATCTCTTTTCCGATGCATTATTCCTCCTTTACTGCATCTATTCCTCCTTTACTGCATCCCTCGCTCCCTCACATTGACGAATTAACACACAATTTGCGTCCATATGATATACTCCGGATTCCCTGCATTGTCCTTCTATATCGAGATACATTTCTACGGAAACGATAGGATTTTCTTTGGGGTTCCGAGTATCTCTTTTCCGATGCATTATTCCTCCTTTACTGCATCCCTCGCTCCCTCACATTGACGAATTAACACACAATTTGCGTCCATATGAAATACTCTGTAATCCCTGCATTGTCCTTCTAAATCGAGATACGTTTCTATGGAAACGATAAGATTTCCTTTGGGGTTCCGAGTATCTCTTTTCCGATGCATTATTCCTCCTTTACTGCATCCCTCGCTCCCTCACATTGACGAATTAACACACAATTTGCGTCCATATGAAGTACTCTGGATTCCCTGCATTGTCCTTCTAAATCGAGATTCGTTTCTACGGAAACGATAGGATTTTCTTTGGGGTTCCGAGTATCTCTTTTCCGATGCATTATTCCTCCTTCACTGCATCCCTCGCTCCCTCACATTGACGAATTAACACACAATTTGCGTCCATATGAAATACTCTGGATTCCCTGCATTGTCCTTCTAAATCGAGATACGTTTCTACGGAAACGATAGGATTTTCTTTGGGGTTCCGTGTATCGCTTATCCGATGCATTTTTCCTCCTTTACTGCATCCCTCGCTCCCTCACATTGACGAATTAACACACAATTTGCGTCCATATGGAATACTCTGGATTCCCTGCATTGTCCTTCTAAATCGAGATACGTTTCTACGGAAACGATAGCATTTTCTTTGGGGGTTCCCAGTATCTCTTTTCCGATGCATTATTCCCCCTTTACTGCATCCCTCGCTCCCTCACATTGACGAATTAACACACAATTTGCGTCCATATGAAATACTCTGGATTCCCTGCATTGTCCTTCTAAATCGAGATACGATTCTACGGAAACGATAGGATTTTCTTTGGGGTTCCGAGTATCTCTTTCCCGATGCATTATTCCTCCTTTACTGCATCCCTCGCTCCCTCACATTGACGAATTAACACACAATTTGCGTCCATATGAAATACTCTGTATTCCCTGCATTGTCCTTCTAAATCGAGATACGTTTCTACGGAAACGATAGGATTTTCTTTGGGGTTCCGTGTATCGCTTATCCGATGCATTTTTCCTCCTTTACTGCATCCCTCGCTCCCTCACATTGACGAATTAACACACAATTTGCGTCCATATGGAATACTCTGGATTCCCTGCATTGTCCTTCTAAATCGAGATTCGTTTCTACGGAAACGATAGCATTTTCTTTGGGGGTTCCGAGTATCTCTTTTCCGATGCATTATTCCCCCTTTACTGCATCCCTCGCTCCCTCACATTGACGAATTAACACACAATTTGCGTCCATATGAAATACTCTGGATTCCCTGCATTGTCCTTCTAAATCGAGATACGATTCTACGGAAACGATAGGATTTTCTTTGGGGTTCCGAGTATCTCTTTCCCGATGCATTATTCCTCCTTTACTGCATCCCTCGCTCCCTCACATTGACGAATTAACACACAATTTGCGTCCATATGAAATACTCTGTATTCCCTGCATTTTCCTTCTAAATCGAGATACGTTTCTATGGAAACGATAGGATTTTCTTTGGGGTTCCGAGTATCTCTTTTCCGATGCATTAATCCTCCTTTACTGCATCCCTCGCTCCCTCACATTGACGAATTAACACACAATTTGCGTCCATATGAAATACTCTATATTCCCTGCATTGTCCCTCTTAATCAAGATACGTTTCTACGGAAACGATAGGATTTTCTTTGGGGTTCCGAGCATCTCTTTTCCGATGCATTATTCCTCCTTTACTGCATCCCTCGCTCCCTCACATTGACGAATTAACACACAATTTGCGTCCATATGAAATACTCTGGATTCCCTGCATTGTCCTTCTAAATCGAGATACGTTTCTACGGAAACGATAGGATTTTCTTTGGGGTTCCGAGTATCTCTTTTCCGATGCATTATTCCTCCTTCACTGCATCCCTCGCTCCCTCACATTGATGAATTAACACACAATTTGCGTCCATATGTAATACTCTGTATTCCCTGCATTGTCCTCCTAAATCGAGATACGTTTCTACGGAAACGATAGGATTTTCTTTGGGGTTCCGAGTATCTCTTTTCCGATGCATTATTCCTCCTTTACTGCATCCCTCGCTCCCTCACATTGACGAATTAACACACAATTTGCGTCCATATGAAATACTCTGGATTCCCTGCATTGTCCTTCTAAATCGAGATACGTTTCTACGGAAATGATAGGATTTTCTTTGGGGTTCCGAGTATCTCTTTTCCGATGCATTATTCCTCCTTCACTGCATCCCTCGCTCCCTCACATTGACGAATTAACACACAATTTGCGTCCATATGTAATACTCTGTATTCCCTGCATTGTCCTCCTAAATCGAGATACGTTTCTACGGAAACCATAGGATTTTCTTTGGGGTTCCGAGTATCTCTTTTCCGATGCATTATTCCTCCTTTATTGCATCCCTCGCTCCCTCACATTGACGAATTAACACACAATTTGCGTCCATATGAAATACTCTGGATTCCCTGCATTGTCCTTCTAAACCGAGATACGTTTATACGGAAACGATAGGATTTTCTTTGGGGTTCCGAGTATCTCTTTTCCGATGCATTATTCCTCCTTTACTGCATCCCTCGCTAACTCACATTGACGAATTAACACACAATTTGCGTCCATATGAAATACTCTGGATTCCCTGCATTTTCCTTCTAAATCGAGATACGTTTCTACGGAAACGATAGGATTTTCTTTGGGGTTCCGAGTATCTCTTTTCCGATGCATTATTCCTCCTTTACTGCATCCCTCGCTCCCTCACATTGACGAATTAACTCACAATTTGCGTCCACATGAACTACTCTGGATTCCCTGAATTTTGTCCTTCTAAATCGAGATACGTTTCTACGGAAACGACAGGATTTTCTTTGGGGTTCCGAGTACCTCTTTTCCGATGCATTATTCCTCCTTTACTGCATCCCTCGCTCCCTCACATTGCCGAATTAACACACTAATTGCGTCCATATGAAGTACTCTGGGTTCCCTGAATTTTGTCCTTCTAAATCGAGATACGTTTCTACGGAAACGACAGGATTTTCTTTGGGGTTCCGAGTACCTCTTTTCCGATGCATTATTCCTCCTTTACTGCATCCCTCGCTCCCTCACATTGCCGAATTAACACACTAATTGCGTCCATATGAAATACTCTGGGTTCCCTGCATTATCTTTCTAAATCGAGATACGTTTCTACGGAAACGATAGGATTTTCTTTTGGGAGTCGAGTATCTCTTTTCCGATGCATTATTCCTCCTTTACTGCATCCCTCGCTCCCTCACATTGACGAATTAACACACAATTTGCGTCCATATGAAATACTCTATATTCCCTGCATTGTCCCTCTTAATCAAGATACGTTTCTACGGAAACGATAGGATTTTCTTTGGGGTTCCGAGCATCTCTTTTCCGATGCATTATTCCTCCTTTACTGCATCCCTCGCTCCCTCACATTGACGAATTAACACACAATTTGCGTCCATATGAAATACTCTGGATTCCCTGCATTGTCCTTCTAAACCGAGATACGTTTATACGGAAACGATAGGATTTTCTTTTTGGTTCCGAGTATCTCTTTTCCGATGCATTATTCCTCCTTCACTGCATCCCTCGCTCCCTTACATATACGAATTAACACACAATTTGCGTCCATATGAAATACTCTGGATTCCCTGCATTGTCCTTCTAAATCGAGATACGTTTATACGGAAACGATAGGATTTTCTTTGGGGTTCCGAGTATCTCTTTTCCGATGCATTATTCCTCCTTTACTGCATCCCTCGCTCCCTCACATTGACGAATTAACACACAATTTGCGTCCATATGAAATACTCTATATTCCCTGCATTGTCCCTCTTAATCGAGATACGTTTCTACGGAAACGATAGGATTTTCTTTGGGGTTCAGAGCATCTCTTTTCCGATGCATTATTCCTCCTTTACTGCATCCCTCGCTCCCTCACATTGACGAATTAACACACAATTTGCGTCCATATGAAATACTCTGGATTCCCTGCATTGTCCTTCTAAATCGAGATACGTTTCTACGGAAATGATAGGATTTTCTTTGGGGTTCCGAGTATCTCTTTTCCGATGCATTATTCCTCCTTCACTGCATCCCTCGCTCCCTCACATTGACGAATTAACACACAATTTGCGTCCATATGTAATACTCTGTATTCCCTGCATTGTCCTCCTAAATCGAGATACGTTTCTACGGAAACGATAGGATTTTCTTTGGGGTTCCGAGTATCTCTTTTCCGATGCATTATTCCTCCTTTACTGCATCCCTCGCTCCCTCACATTGACGAATTAACACACAATTTGCGTCCATATGAAATACTCTGGATTCCCTGCATTGTCCTTCTAAACCGAGATACGTTTATACGGAAACGATAGGATTTTCTTTGGGGTTCCGAGTATCTCTTTTCCGATGCATTATTCCTCCTTTACTGCATCCCTCGCTAACTCACATTGACGAATTAACACACAATTTGCGTCCATATGAAATACTCTGGATTCCCTGCATTTTCCTTCTAAATCGAGATACGTTTCTACGGAAACGATAGGATTTTCTTTGGGGTTCCGAGTATCTCTTTTCCGATGCATTATTCCTCCTTTACTGCATCCCTCGCTCCCTCACATTGACGAATTAACTCACAATTTGCGTCCACATGAACTACTCTGGATTCCCTGAATTTTGTCCTTCTAAATCGAGATACGTTTCTACGGAAACGACAGGATTTTCTTTGGGGTTCCGAGTACCTCTTTTCCGATGCATTATTCCTCCTTTACTGCATCCCTCGCTCCGTCACATTGCCGAATTAACACACTAATTGCGTCCATATGAAATACTCTGGGTTCCCTGCATTATCTTTCTAAATCGAGATACGTTTCTACGGAAACGATAGGATTTTCTTTTGGGAGTCGAGTATCTCTTTTCCGATGCATTATTCCTCCTTTACTGCATCCCTCGCTCCCTCACATTGACGAATTAACACACAATTTGCGTCCATATGAAATACTCTGGTTTCCCTGCATTGTCCTTCTAAATCGAGATACGTTTCTACGGAAACGATAGGATTTTCTTTCGGGTTCCACGTATCTATTTTCCGATGCATTATTCCTCCTTTACTGCATCCCTCGCTTCCTCAAATTGACGAATTAACACACAATTTGCGTCCATATGAAATACTCTGGATTCCCTGCATTGTCCTTCTAAATCGAGATACGTTTCTACGGAAACGATAGGATTTTCTTTGGGGTTCCGAGTATCTCTTTTCCGATGCATTATTCCTCCTTTACTGCATCCGTCGCTCCCTCACATTGACGAATTAACACACAATTTGCGTCCATATGAAATACTGTGGATTCCCTGCATTGTCCTTCTAAATCGAGATACGTTTCTACGGAAACGGTAGGATTTTCTTTGGGGTTCCGAGTATCTATTTTCCGATGCATTATTCCTCCTTTACTAAATCCCTCGCTCCCTCACATTGACGAATTAACACACAATTTGCGTCCATATGAAATACTCTGGATTCCTTGCATTGTCCTTCTAAATCGAGATACCTTTCTACGGAAACGATAGGATTTTCTGTGGGGTTCCGAGTATCTCTTTTCCGATGCATTATTCCTCCTTTACTGCATCCCTCGCTCCCTCACATTGACGAATTAACACACAATTTGCGTCCATATGAAATACTCTGGGTTCCCTGCATTATCTTTCTAATACGAGATACGTTTCTACGGAAACTATAGGATTTTCTTTTGGGAGTCGAGTATCTCTTTTCCGATGCATTATTCCTCCTTTACTGCATCTATTCCTCCTTTACTGCATCCCTCGCTCCCTCACATTGACGAATTAACACACAATTTGCGTCCATATGATATACTCCGGATTCCCTGCATTGTCCTTCTATATCGAGATACATTTCTACGGAAACGATAGGATTTTCTTTGGGGTTCCGAGTATCTCTTTTCCGATGCATTATTCCTCCTTTACTGCATCCCTCGCTCCCTCACATTGACGAATTAACACACAATTTGCGTCCATATGAAATACTCTGTAATCCCTGCATTGTCCTTCTAAATCGAGATACGTTTCTATGGAAACGATAAGATTTCCTTTGGGGTTCCGAGTATCTCTTTTCCGATGCATTATTCCTCCTTTACTGCATCCCTCGCTCCCTCACATTGACGAATTAACACACAATTTGCGTCCATATGAAGTACTCTGGATTCCCTGCATTGTCCTTCTAAATCGAGATTCGTTTCTACGGAAACGATAGGATTTTCTTTGGGGTTCCGAGTATCTCTTTTCCGATGCATTATTCCTCCTTCACTGCATCCCTCGCTCCCTCACATTGACGAATTAACACACAATTTGCGTCCATATGAAATACTCTGGATTCCCTGCATTGTCCTTCTAAATCGAGATACGTTTCTACGGAAACGATAGGATTTTCTTTGGGGTTCCGTGTATCGCTTATTCGATGCATTTTTCCTCCTTTACTGCATCCCTCGCTCCCTCACATTGACGAATTAACACACAATTTGCGTCCATATGGAATACTCTGGATTCCCTGCATTGTCCTTCTAAATCGAGATGCGTTTCTACGGAAACGATAGCATTTTCTTTGGGGGTTCCGAGTATCTCTTTTCCGATGCATTATTCCCCCTTTACTGCATCCCTCGCTCCCTCACATTGACGAATTAACACACAATTTGCGTCCATATGAAATACTCTGGATTCCCTGCATTGTCCTTCTAAATCGAGATACGATTCTACGGAAACGATAGGATTTTCTTTGGGGTTCCGAGTATCTCTTTCCCGATGCATTATTCCTCCTTTACTGCATCCCTCGCTCCCTCACATTGACGAATTAACACACAATTTGCGTCCATATGAAATACTCTGTATTCCCTGCATTTTCCTTCTAAATCGAGATACGTTTCTATGGAAACGATAGGATTTTCTTTGGGGTTCCGAGTATCTCTTTTCCGATGCATTAATCCTCCTTTACTGCATCCCTCGCTCCCTCACATTGACGAATTAACACACAATTTGCGTCCATATGAAATACTCTATATTCCCTGCATTGTCCCTCTTAATCAAGATACGTTTCTACGGAAACGATAGGATTTTCTTTGGGGTTCCGAGCATCTCTTTTCCGATGCATTATTCCTCCTTTACTGCATCCCTCGCTCCCTCACATTGACGAATTAACACACAATTTGCGTCCATATGAAATACTCTGGATTCCCTGCATTGTCCTTCTAAATCGAGATACGTTTCTACGGAAACGATAGGATTTTCTTTGGGGTTCCGAGTATCTCTTTTCCGATGCATTATTCCTCCTTCACTGCATCCCTCGCTCCCTCACATTGATGAATTAACACACAATTTGCGTCCATATGTAATACTCTGTATTCCCTGCATTGTCCTCCTAAATCGAGATACGTTTCTACGGAAACGATAGGATTTTCTTTGGGGTTCCGAGTATCTCTTTTCCGATGCATTATTCCTCCTTTACTGCATCCCTCGCTCCCTCACATTGACGAATTAACACACAATTTGCGTCCATATGAAATACTCTGGATTCCCTGCATTGTCCTTCTAAATCGAGATACGTTTCTACGGAAATGATAGGATTTTCTTTGGGGTTCCGAGTATCTCTTTTCCGATGCATTATTCCTCCTTCACTGCATCCCTCGCTCCCTCACATTGACGAATTAACACACAATTTACGTCCATATGTAATACTCTGTATTCCCTGCATTGTCCTCCTAAATCGAGATACGTTTCTACGGAAACCATAGGATTTTCTTTGGGGTTCCGAGTATCTCTTTTCCGATGCATTATTCCTCCTTTACTGCATCCCTCGCTCCCTCACATTGACGAATTAACACACAATTTGCGTCCATATGAAATACTCTGGATTCCCTGCATTGTCCTTCTAAACCGAGATACGTTTATACGGAAACGATAGGATTTTCTTTGGGGTTCCGAGTATCTCTTTTCCGATGCATTATTCCTCCTTTACTGCATCCCTCGCTAACTCACATTGACGAATTAACACACAATTTGCGTCCATATGAAATACTCTGGATTCCCTGCATTTTCCTTCTAAATCGAGATACGTTTCTACGGAAACGATAGGATTTTCTTTGGGGTTCCGAGTATCTCTTTTCCGATGCATTATTCCTCCTTTACTGCATCCCTCGCTCCCTCACATTGACGAATTAACTCACAATTTGCGTCCACATGAACTACTCTGGATTCCCTGAATTTTGTCCTTCTAAATCGAGATACGTTTCTACGGAAACGACAGGATTTTCTTTGGGGTTCCGAGTACCTCTTTTCCGATGCATTATTCCTCCGTTACTGCATCCCTCGCTCCCTCACATTGCCGAATTAACACACTAATTGCGTCCATATGAAGTACTCTGGGTTCCCTGAATTTTGTCCTTCTAAATCGAGATACGTTTCTACGGAAACGACAGGATTTTCTTTGGGGTTCCGAGTACCTCTTTTCCGATGCATTATGCCTCCTTTACTGCATCCCTCGCTCCCTCACATTGCCGAATTAACACACTAATTGCGTCCATATGAAATACTCTGGGTTCCCTGCATTATCTTTCTAAATCGAGATACGTTTCTACGGAAACGATAGGATTTTCTTTTGGGAGTCGAGTATCTCTTTTCCGATGCATTATTCCTCCTTTACAGCATCCCTCGCTCCCTCACATTGACGAATTAACACACAATTTGCGTCCATATGAAATACTCTATATTCCCTGCATTGTCCCTCTTAATCAAGATACGTTTCTACGGAAACGATAGGATTTTCTTTGGGGTTCCGAGCATCTCTTTTCCGATGCATTATTCCTCCTTTACTGCATCCCTCGCTCCCTCACATTGACGAATTAACACACAATTTGCGTCCATATGAAATACTCTGGATTCCCTGCATTGTCCTTCTAAACCGAGATACGTTTATACGGAAACGATAGGATTTTCTTTGGGGTTCCGAGTATCTCTTTTCCGATGCATTATTCCTCCTTCACTGCATCCCTCGCTCCCTTACATATACGAATTAACACACAATTTGCGTCCATATGAAATACTCTGGTTTCCCTGCATTGTCCTTCTAAATCGAGATACGTTTATACGGAAACGATAGGATTTTCTTTGGGGTTCCGAGTATCTCTTTTCCGATGCATTATTCCTCCTTTACTGCATCCCTCGCTCCCTCACATTGACGAATTAACACACAATTTGCGTCCATATGAAATACTCTATATTCCCTGCATTGTCCCTCTTAATCGAGATACGTTTCTACGGAAACGATAGGATTTTCTTTGGGGTTCCGAGCATCTCTTTTCCGATGCATTATTCCTCCTTTACTGCATCCCTCGCTCCCTCACATTGACGAATTAACACACAATTTGCGTCCATATGAAATACTCTGGATTCCCTGCATTGTCCTTCTAAATCGAGATACGTTTCTACGGAAATGATAGGATTTTCTTTGGGGTTCCGAGTATCTCTTTTCCGATGCATTATTCCTCCTTCACTGCATCCCTCGCTCCCTCACATTGACGAATTAACACACAATTTGCGTCCATATGTAATACTCTGTATTCCCTGCATTGTCCTCCTAAATCGAGATACGTTTCTACGGAAACGATAGGATTTTCTTTGGGGTTCCGAGTATCTCTTTTCCGATGCATTATTCCTCCTTTACTGCATCCCTCGCTCCCTCACATTGACGAATTAACACACAATTTGCGTCCATATGAAATACTCTGGATTCCCTGCATTGTCCTTCTAAACCGAGATACGTTTATACGGAAACGATAGGATTTTCTTTGGGGTTCCGAGTATCTCTTTTCCGATGCATTATTCCTCCTTTACTGCATCCCTCGCTAACTCACATTGACGAATTAACACACAATTTGCGTCCATATGAAATACTCTGGATTCCCTGCATTTTCCTTCTAAATCGAGATACGTTTCTACGGAAACGATAGGATTTTCTTTGGGGTTCCGAGTATCTCTTTTCCGATGCATTATTCCTCCTTTACTGCATCCCTCGCTCCCTCACATTGACGAATTAACTCACAATTTGCGTCCACATGAACTACTCTGGATTCCCTGAATTTTGTCCTTCTAAATCGAGATACGTTTCTACGGAAACGACAGGATTTTCTTTGGGGTTCCGAGTACCTCTTTTCCGATGCATTATTCCTCCTTTACTGCATCCCTCGCTCCCTCACATTGCCGAATTAACACACTAATTGCGTCCATATGAAATACTCTGGGTTCCCTGCATTATCTTTCTAAATCGAGATACGTTTCTACGGAAACGATAGGATTTTCTTTTGGGAGTCGAGTATCTCTTTTCCGATGCATTATTCCTCCTTTACTGCATCCCTCGCTCCCTCACATTGACGAATTAACACACAATTTGCGTCCATATGAAATACTCTGGATTCCCTGCATTGTCCTTCTAAATCGAGATACGTATCTACGGAAACGATAGGATTTTCTTTCGGGTTCCACGTATCTATTTTCCGATGCATTATTCCTCCTTTACTGCATCCCTCGCTTCCTCAAATTGACGAATTAACACACAATTTGCGTCCATATGAAATACTCTGGATTCCCTGCATTGTCCTTCTAAATCGAGATACGTTTCTACGGAAACGATAGGATTTTCTTTGGGGTTCCGAGTATCTCTTTTCCGATGCATTATTCCTCCTTTACTGCATCCGTCGCTCCCTCACATTGACGAATTAACACACAATTTGCGTCCATATGAAATACTGTGGATTCCCTGCATTGTCCTTCTAAATCGAGATACGTTTCTACGGAAACGGTAGGATTTTCTTTGGGGTTCCGAGTATCTATTTTCCGATGCATTATTCCTCCTTTACTAAATCCCTCGCTCCCTCACATTGACGAATTAACACACAATTTGCGTCCATATGAAATACTCTGGATTCCTTGCATTGTCCTTCTAAATCGAGATACCTTTCTACGGAAACGATAGGAGTTTCTGTGGGGTTCCGAGTATCTCTTTTCCGATGCATTATTCCTCCTTTACTGCATCCCTCGCTCCCTCACATTGACGAATTAACACACAATTTGCGTCCATATGAAATACTCTGGGTTCCCTGCATTATCTTTCTAATACGAGGTACGTTTCTACGGAAACTATAGGATTTTCTTTTGGGAGTCGAGTATCTCTTTTCCGATGCATTATTCCTCCTTTACTGCATCTATTCCTCCTTTACTGCATCCCTCGCTCCCTCACATTGACGAATTATGACACAATTTGCGTCCATATGATATACTCCGGATTCCCTGCATTGTCCTTCTATATCGAGATACATTTCTACGGAAACGATAGGATTTTCTTTGGGGTTCCGAGTATCTCTTTTCCGATGCATTATTCCTCCTTTACTGCATCCCTCGCTCCCTCACATTGACGAATTAACACACAATTTGCGTCCATATGAAATACTCTGTAATCCCTGCATTGTCCTTCTAAATCGAGATAGGTTTCTATGGAAACGATAAGATTTCCTTTGGGGTTCCGAGTATCTCTTTTCCGATGCATTATTCCTCCTTTACTGCATCCCGCGCTCCCTCACATTGACGAATTAACACACAATTTGCGTCCATATGAAGTACTCTGGATTCCCTGCATTGTCCTTCTAAATCGAGATTCGTTTCTACGGAAACGATAGGATTTTCTTTGGGGTTCCGAGTATCTCTTTTCCGATGCATTATTCCTCCTTCACTGCATCCCTCGCTCCCTCACATTGACGAATTAACACACAATTTGCGTCCATATGAAATACTCTGGATTCCCTGCATTGTCCTTCTAAATCGAGATACGTTTCTACGGAAACGAGAGGATTTTCTTTGGGGTTCCGAGTATCTCTTTTCCGATGCATTATTCCTCCTTTACTGCATCCCTCGCTCCCTCACACTGACGAATTAACACACAATTTGCGTCCATATGAAATACTCTGGTTTCCCTGAATTGTCCTTCTAAATCGAGATACGTTTCTACGGAAACGATAGGATTTTCTTTGGGGTTCCGAGAATCTCTTTTCCGAAGCATTATTCCTCCTTTACTGCATCCCTCGCTCCCTCACATTGACGAATTAACACACAATTTGCGTCCATATGAAATACTCTGGATTCCCTGCATTGTCCTTCTTAATGGAGATACGTTTCTACGGAAACGATAGGATTTTATTTGGGGTTCCGAGTATCTATTTTCCGATGCATTATTACTCCTTTACTGCATCCCTCGCTCCCTCACATTGACGAATTAACACACAATTTGCGTCCATATGAAATACTCTGGGTTCCCTGCATTATCTTTCTAAAACGAGATGCGTTTCTACGGAAACGATAGGATTTACTTTTGGGAGTCGAGTATCTCTTTTCCGATGCATTATTCCTCCTTTACTGCATCCCTCGCTCCCTCACATTGACGAATTAACACACAATTTGCGTCCATATGATATAGTCTGGATTTCCTGCGTTGTCCTTCTAAATTGATATACGTTTCTACGGAAACGATAGGATTTTCTTTGCGGTTCCGAGTATCTCTTTTCCGATGCATTATTCCTCCTTCACTGCATCCATCGCTCCCTCACATTGACGAATTAACACACAATTTGCGTCCATATGAAATACTCTGGTTTCCCTGCATTGTCCTTCTAAATCGAGATACGTTTCTACGGAAACGATAGGATTTTCTTTGGGGTTCCGAGTATCTCTTTTCCGATGCATTATTCCTCCTTTACTGCATCCCTCGCTCCCTCACACTGACGAATTAACACACAATTTGCGTCCATATGAAATACTCTGGTTTCCCTGAATTGTCCTTCTAAATCGAGATACGTTTCTACGGAAACGATAGGATTTTCTTTGGGGTTCCGAGAATCTCTTTTCCGAAGCATTATTCCTCCTTTACTGCATCCCTCGCTCCCTCACATTGACGAATTAACACACAATTTGCGTCCATATGAAATACTCTGGATTCCCTGCATTGTCCTTCTTAATGGAGATACGTTTCTACGGAAACGATAGGATTTTATTTGGGGTTCCGAGTATCTATTTTCCGATGCATTATTACTCCTTTACTTCATCCCTCGCTCCCTCACATTGACGAATTAACACACAATTTGCGTCCATATGAAATACTCTGGGTTCCCTGCATTATCTTTCTAAAACGAGATGCGTTTCTACGGAAACGATAGGATTTACTTTTGGGAGTCGAGTATCTCTTTTCCGATGCATTATTCCTCCTTTACTGCATCCCTCGCTCCCTCACATTGACGAATTAACACACAATTTGCGTCCATATGATATAGTCTGGATTTCCTGCGTTGTCCTTCTAAATTGATATACGTTTCTACGGAAACGATAGGATTTTCTTTGCGGTTCCGAGTATCTCTTTTCCGATGCATTATTCCTCCTTCACTGCATCCATCGCTCCCTCACATTGACGAATTAACACACAATTTGCGTCCATATGAAATACTCTGGTTTCCCTGCATTGTCCTTCTAAATCGAGATACGTTTCTACGGAAACGATAGGATTTTCTTTGGGGTTCCGAGTATCTCTTTTCCGATGCATTATTCCTCCTTTACTGCATCCTCCGCTCCCTCACATTGACGAATTAACACACAATTTGCGTCCATATGAAATACTCTGGATTCCCTACATTGTCCTTCTTAATCGAGATACGTTTCTACGGAAACGATAGGATTTTCTTTGGGGTTCCGAGTATCTCTTTTCCGATGCATTATTCCTCCTTTACTGCATCCCTCGCTCCCTCAGATTGACGAATTAACACACAATTTACGTCCATATGAAATACTCTGGATTCCCTGCATTGTCCTTCTAAATCGAGATACGTTTCTACGGAAACGATAGGATTTTCTTTGGGGTTCCGTGTATCGCTTATCCGATGCATTTTTCCTCCTTTACTGCATCCCTCGCTCCCTCACATTGACGAATTAACACACAATTTGCGTCCATATGGAATACTCTGGATTCCCTGCATTGTCCTTCCAAATCGAGATACGTTTCTACGGAAACGATAGCATTTTCTTTGGGGTTCCGAGTATCTCTTTTCCGATGCATTATTCCCCCTTTACTGCATCCCTCGCTCCCTCACATTGACGAATTAACACACAATTTGCGTCCATATGAAATACTCTGGATTCCCTGCATTGTCCTTCTAAATCGAGATACGATTCTACGGAAACGATAGGATTTTCTTTGGGGTTCCGAGTATCTCTTTTCCGATGCATTAATCCTCCTTTACTGCATCTCTCGCTCCCTCACATTGACGAATTAACACACAATTTGCGTCCATATGAAATACTCTGGATTCCCTGCATTGTCCTTCTAAACCGAGATACGTTTATACGGAAACGATAGGATTTTCTTTGGGGTTCCGAGTATCTCTTTTCCGATGCATTATTCCTCCTTCACTGCATCCCTCGCTCCCTTACATATACGAATTAACACACAATTTGCGTCCATATGAAATACTCTGGATTCCCTGCATTGTCCTTCTAAATCGAGATACGTTTATACGGAAACGATAGGATTTTCTTTGGGGTTCCGAGTATCTCTTTTCCGATGCATTATTCCTCCTTTACTGCATCCCTCGCTCCCTCACATTGACGAATTAACACACAATTTGCGTCCATATGAAATACTGTATATTCCCTGCATTGTCCCTCTTAATCGAGATACGTTTCTACGGAAACGATAGGATTTTCTTTGGGGTTCCGAGCATATCTTTTCCGATGCATTATTCCTCCTTTACTGCATCCCTCGCTCCCTCACATTGACGAATTAACACACAATTTGCGTCCATATGAAATTCTCTGGATTCCCTGCATTGTCCTTCTAAATCGAGATACGTTTCTACGGAAACGATAGGATTTTCTTTGGGGTTCCGAGTATCTCTTTTCCGATGCATAATTCCTCCTTCACTGCATCCCTCGCTCCCTCACATTGACGAATTAACACACAATTTGCGTCCATATGTAATACTCTGTATTCCCTGCATTGTCCTCCTAAATCGAGATACGTTTCTACGGAAACGATAGGATTTTCTTTGGGGTTCCGAGTATCTCTTTTCCGATGCATTATTCCTCCTTTACTGCATCCCTCGCTCCCTCACATTGACGAATTAACACACAATTTGCGTCCATATGAAATACTCTGGATTCCCTGCATTGTCCTTGTAAACCGAGATACGTTTATACGGAAACGATAGGATTTTCTTTGGGGTTCCGAGTATCTCCTTTCCGATGCATTATTCCTCCTTTACTGCATCCCTCGCTAACTCACATTGACGAATTAACACACAATTTGCGTCCATATGAAATACTCTGGATTCCCTGCATTTTCCTTCTAAATCGAGATACGTTTCTACGGAAACGATAGGATTTTTTTTGGGGTTCCGAGTATCTCTTTTCCGATGCATTATTCCTCCTTTACTGCATCCCTCGCTCCCTCACATTGACGAATTAACTCACAATTTGCGTCCACATGAAATACTCTGGATTCCCTGAATTTTGTCCTTCTAAATCGAGATACGTTTCTACGGAAACGACAGGATTTTCTTTGGGGTTCCGAGTATCTCTTTTCCGATGCATTATTCCTCCTTTACTGCATCCCTCGCTCCCTCACATTGCCGAATTAACACACAAATTGCGTCCATATGAAATACTCTGGGTTCCCTGCATTATCTTTCTAAATCGAGATACGTTTCTACGGAAACGATAGGATTTTCTTTTGGGAGTCGAGTATCTCTTTTCCGATGCATTATTCCTCCTTTACTGCATCCCTCGCTCCCTCACATTGACGAATTAACACACAATTTGCGTCCATATGAAATACTCTGGATTCCCTGTTTTGTCCTTCTAAATGGAGACATGTTACTACGGAAACGATAGGAATTTCTTTGGGGTTCCGAGTATCTCTTTTCCGATGCATTATTCCTCCTTTACTGCATCCCTCGCTCCCCCAGATTGACGAATTAACACACAATTTGCGTCCATATGAAATACTCTGGATTCCCTGCATTGTCCTTCTAAATCGAGATACGTTTCTACGGAAACGATAGGATTTTCTTTGGGGTTCCACGTATCTCTTTTCCGATGCATTATTCCTCCTTTACTGCATCCCTCGCTTCCTCAAATTGACGAATTAACACACAATTTGCGTCCATATGAAATACTCTGGATTCCCTGCATTGTCCTTCTAAACCGAGATACGTTTATACGGAAACGATAGGATTTTCTTTGGGGTTCCGAGTATCTCTTTTCCGATGCATTATTCCTCCTTCACTGCATCCCTCGCTCCCTTACATATACGAATTAACACACAATTTGCGTCCATATGAAATACTCTGGATTCCCTGCATTGTCCTTCTAAATCGAGATACGTTTATACGGAAACGATAGGATTTTCTTTGGGGTTCCGAGTATCTCTTTTCCGATGCATTATTCCTCCTTTACTGCATCCCTCGCTCCCTCACATTGACGAATTAACACACAATTTGCGTCCATATGAAATACTGTATATTCCCTGCATTGTCCCTCTTAATCGAGATACGTTTCTACGGAAACGATAGGATTTTCTTTGGGGTTCCGAGCATCTCTTTTCCGATGCATTATTCCTCCTTTACTGCATCCCTCGCTCCCTCACATTGACGAATTAACACACAATTTGCGTCCATATGAAATTCTCTGGATTCCCTGCATTGTCCTTCTAAATCGAGATACGTTTCTACGGAAACGATAGGATTTTCTTTGGGGTTCCGAGTATCTCTTTTCCGATGCATAATTCCTCCTTCACTGCATCCCTCGCTCCCTCACATTGACGAATTAACACACAATTTGCGTCCATATGTAATACTCTGTATTCCCTGCATTGTCCTCCTAAATCGAGATACGTTTCTACGGAAACGATAGGATTTTCTTTGGGGTTCCGAGTATCTCTTTTCCGATGCATTATTCCTCCTTTACTGCATCCCTCGCTCCCTCACATTGACGAATTAACACACAATTTGCGTCCATATGAAATACTCTGGATTCCCTGCATTGTCCTTGTAAACCGAGATACGTTTATACGGAAACGATAGGATTTTCTTTGGGGTTCCGAGTATCTCCTTTCCGATGCATTATTCCTCCTTTACTGCATCCCTCGCTAACTCACATTGACGAATTAACACACAATTTGCGTCCATATGAAATACTCTGGATTCCCTGCATTTTCCTTCTAAATCGAGATACGTTTCTACGGAAACGATAGGATTTTTTTTGGGGTTCCGAGTATCTCTTTTCCGATGCATTATTCCTCCTTTACTGCATCCCTCGCTCCCTCACATTGACGAATTAACTCACAATTTGCGTCCACATGAAATACTCTGGATTCCCTGAATTTTGTCCTTCTAAATCGAGATACGTTTCTACGGAAACGACAGGATTTTCTTTGGGGTTCCGAGTATCTCTTTTCCGATGCATTATTCCTCCTTTACTGCATCCCTCGCTCCCTCACATTGCCGAATTAACACACAAATTGCGTCCATATGAAATACTCTGGGTTCCCTGCATTATCTTTCTAAATCGAGATACGTTTCTACGGAAACGATAGGATTTTCTTTTGGGAGTCGAGTATCTCTTTTCCGATGCATTATTCCTCCTTTACTGCATCCCTCGCTCCCTCACATTGACGAATTAACACACAATTTGCGTCCATATGAAATACTCTGGATTCCCTGTTTTGTCCTTCTAAATGGAGACATGTTACTACGGAAACGATAGGAATTTCTTTGGGGTTCCGAGTATCTCTTTTCCGATGCATTATTCCTCCTTTACTGCATCCCTCGCTCCCCCAGATTGACGAATTAACACACAATTTGCGTCCATATGAAATACTCTGGATTCCCTGCATTGTCCTTCTAAATCGAGATACGTTTCTACGGAAACGATAGGATTTTCTTTGGGGTTCCACGTATCTCTTTTCCGATGCATTATTCCTCCTTTACTGCATCCCTCGCTTCCTCAAATTGACGAATTAACACACAATTTGCGTCCATATGAAATACTCTGGATTCCCTGCATTGTCCTTCTAAATCGAGATACGTTTCTACGGAAACGATAGGATTTTCTTTGTGGTTCCGAGTATCTCTTTTCCGATGCATTATTCCTCCTTTACTGCATCCCTCGCTCCCTCACATTGACGAATTAACACACAATTGGCGTCCATATGAAATACTGTGGATTCCCTGCATTGTCCTTCTAAATCGAGATACGTTTCTACGGAAACGGTAGGATTTTCTTTGGGGTTCCGAGTATCTATTTTCCGATGCATTATTCCTCCTTTACTGCATCCCTCGCTCCCTCACATTGACGAATTAACACACAATTTGCGTCCATATGAAATACTCTGGATTCCTTGCATTTCCTTCTAAATCGAGATACCTTTCTACGGAAACGATAGGATTTTCTTTGGGGTTCCGAGTATCTCTTTTCCGATGCATTATTCCCCCTTTACTGCATCCCTCGCTCCCTCACATTGACGAATTAACACACAATTTGCGTCCATATGAAATACTCTGGATTCCCTGCATTGTCCTTCTAAACCGAGATACGTTTATACGGAAACGATAGGATTTTCTTTGGGGTTCCGAGTATCTCTTTTCCGATGCATTATTCCTCCTTCACTGCATCCCTCGCTCCCTTACATATACGAATTAACACACAATTTGCGTCCATATGAAATACTCTGGATTCCCTGCATTGTCCTTCTAAATCGAGATACGTTTATACGGAAACGATAGGATTTTCTTTGGGGTTCCGAGTATCTCTTTTCCGATGCATTATTCCTCCTTTACTGCATCCCTCGCTCCCTCACATTGACGAATTAACACACAATTTGCGTCCATATGAAATACTGTATATTCCCTGCATTGTCCCTCTTAATCGAGATACGTTTCTACGGAAACGATAGGATTTTCTTTGGGGTTCCGAGCATCTCTTTTCCGATGCATTATTCCTCCTTTACTGCATCCCTCGCTCCCTCACATTGACGAATTAACACACAATTTGCGTCCATATGAAATTCTCTGGATTCCCTGCATTGTCCTTCTAAATCGAGATACGTTTCTACGGAAACGATAGGATTTTCTTTGGGGTTCCGAGTATCTCTTTTCCGATGCATAATTCCTCCTTCACTGCATCCCTCGCTCCCTCACATTGACGAATTAACACACAATTTGCGTCCATATGTAATACTCTGTATTCCCTGCATTGTCCTCCTAAATCGAGATACGTTTCTACGGAAACGATAGGATTTTCTTTGGGGTTCCGAGTATCTCTTTTCCGATGCATTATTCCTCATTTACTGCATCCCTCGCTCCCTCACATTGACGAATTAACACACAATTTGCGTCCATATGAAATACTCTGGATTCCCTGCATTGTCCTTGTAAACCGAGATACGTTTATACGGAAACGATAGGATTTTCTTTGGGGTTCCGAGTATCTCCTTTCCGATGCATTATTCCTCCTTTACTGCATCCCTCGCTAACTCACATTGACGAATTAACACACAATTTGCCTCCATATGAAATACTCTGGATTCCCTGCATTTTCCTTCTAAATCGAGATACGTTTCTACGGAAACGATAGGATTTTTTTTGGGGTTCCGAGTATCTCTTTTCCGATGCATTATTCCTCCTTTACTGCATCCCTCGCTCCCTCACATTGACGAATTAACTCACAATTTGCGTCCACATGAAATACTCTGGATTCCCTGAATTTTGTCCTTCTAAATCGAGATACGTTTCTACGGAAACGACAGGATTTTCTTTGGGGTTCCGAGTATCTCTTTTCCGATGCATTATTCCTCCTTTACTGCATCCCTCGCTCCCTCACATTGCCGAATTAACACACAAATTGCGTCCATATGAAATACTCTGGGTTCCCTGCATTATCTTTCTAAATCGAGATACGTTTCTACGGAAACGATAGGATTTTCTTTTGGGAGTCGAGTATCTCTTTTCCGATGCATTATTCCTCCTTTACTGCATCCCTCGCTCCCTCACATTGACGAATTAACACACAATTTGCGTCCATATGAAATACTCTGGATTCCCTGTTTTGTCCTTCTAAATGGAGACATGTTACTACGGAAACGATAGGAATTTCTTTGGGGTTCCGAGTATCTCTTTTCCGATGCATTATTCCTCCTTTACTGCATCCCTCGCTCCCTCAGATTGACGAATTAACACACAATTTGCGTCCATATGAAATACTCTGGATTCCCTGCATTGTCCTTCTAAATCGAGATACGTTTCTACGGAAACGATAGGATTTTCTTTGGGGTTCCACGTATCTCTTTTCCGATGCATTATTCCTCCTTTACTGCATCCCTCGCTTCCTCAAATTGACGAATTAACACACAATTTGCGTCCATATGAAATACTCTGGATTCCCTGCATTGTCCTTCTAAATCGAGATACGTTTCTACGGAAACGATAGGATTTTCTTTGTGGTTCCGAGTATCTCTTTTCCGATGCATTATTCCTCCTTTACTGCATCCCTCGCTCCCTCACATTGACGAATTAACACACAATTGGCGTCCATATGAAATACTGTGGATTCCCTGCATTGTCCTTCTAAATCGAGATACGTTTCTACGGAAACGGTAGGATTTTCTTTGGGGTTCCGAGTATCTATTTTCCGATGCATTATTCCTCCTTTACTGCATCCCTCGCTCCCTCACATTGACGAATTAACACACAATTTGCGTCCATATGAAATACTCTGGATTCCTTGCATTTCCTTCTAAATCGAGATACCTTTCTACGGAAACGATAGGATTTTCTGTGGGGTTCCGAGTATCTCTTTTCCGATGCATTATTCCTCCTTTACTGCATCCCTCGGTCCCTCACATTGACGAATTAACACACAATTTGCGTCCATATGAAATACTCTGGGTTCCCTGCATTATCTTTCTAAAACGAGATACGTTTCTACGGAAACTATAGGATTTTCTTTTGGGAGTCGAGTATCTCTTTTCCGATGCATTATTCCTCCTTTACTGCATCTATTCCTCCTTTACTGCATCCCGCGCTCCCTCACATTGACGAATTAACACACAATTTGCGTCCATATGATATACTCCGGATTCCCTGCATTGTCCTTCTATATCGAGATACATTTCTACGGAAACGATAGGATTTTCTTTGGGGTTCCGAGTATCTCTTTTCCGATGCATTATTCCTCCTTTACTGCATCCCTCGCTCCCTCACATTGACGAATTAACACACAATTTGCGTCCATATGAAATACTCTGTATTCCCTGCATTGTCCTTCTAAATCGAGATACCTTTCTATGGAAACGATAAGATTATCTTTGGGGTTCCGAGTATCTCTTTTCCGGTGCATTATTCCTCCTTTACTGCATCCCTCGCTCCCTCACATTGACGAATTAACACACAATTTGCGTCCATATGAAGTACTCTGGATTCCCTGCATTGTCCTTCTAAATCGAGATTCGTTTCTACGGAAACGATAGGATTTTCTTTGGGGTTCCGAGTATCTCTTTTCCGATGCATTATTCCTCCTTCACTGCATCCCTCGCTCCCTCACATTGACGAATTAACACACAATTTGCGGCCATATGAAATACTCTGGATTCCCTGAATTGTCCTTCTAAATCGAGATACGTTTCTACGGAAACGATAGGATTTTCTTTGGGGTTCCGTGAATCTCTTTTCCGAAGCATTATTCCTCCTTTACTGCATCCCTCGCTCCCTCACATTGACGAATTAACACACAATTTGCGTCCATATGAAATACTCTGGATTCCCTGCATTGTCCTTCTTAATGGAGATACGTTTCTACGGAAACGATAGGATTTTCTTTGTGGTTCCGAGTATCTCTTTTCCGATGCATTATTCCTCCTTTACTGCATCCCTCGCTCCCTCACATTGACGAATTAACACACAATTGGCGTCCATATGAAATACTGTGGATTCCCTGCATTGTCCTTCTAAATCGAGATACGTTTCTACGGAAACGGTAGGATTTTCTTTGGGGTTCCGAGTATCTATTTTCCGATGCATTATTCCTCCTTTACTGCATCCCTCGCTCCCTCACATTGACGAATTAACACACAATTTGCGTCCATATGAAATACTCTGGATTCCTTGCATTTCCTTCTAAATCGAGATACCTTTCTACGGAAACGATAGGATTTTCTGTGGGGTTCCGAGTATCTCTTTTCCGATGCATTATTCCTCCTTTACTGCATCCCTCGGTCCCTCACATTGACGAATTAACACACAATTTGCGTCCATATGAAATACTCTGGGTTCCCTGCATTATCTTTCTAAAACGAGATACGTTTCTACGGAAACTATAGGATTTTCTTTTGGGAGTCGAGTATCTCTTTTCCGATGCATTATTCCTCCTTTACTGCATCTATTCCTCCTTTACTGCATCCCGCGCTCCCTCACATTGACGAATTAACACACAATTTGCGTCCATATGATATACTCCGGATTCCCTGCATTGTCCTTCTATATCGAGATACATTTCTACGGAAACGATAGGATTTTCTTTGGGGTTCCGAGTATCTCTTTTCCGATGCATTATTCCTCCTTTACTGCATCCCTCGCTCCCTCACATTGACGAATTAACACACAATTTGCGTCCATATGAAATACTCTGTATTCCCTGCATTGTCCTTCTAAATCGAGATACCTTTCTATGGAAACGATAAGATTATCTTTGGGGTTCCGAGTATCTCTTTTCCGGTGCATTATTCCTCCTTTACTGCATCCCTCGCTCCCTCACATTGACGAATTAACACACAATTTGCGTCCATATGAAGTACTCTGGATTCCCTGCATTGTCCTTCTAAATCGAGATTCGTTTCTACGGAAACGATAGGATTTTCTTTGGGGTTCCGAGTATCTCTTTTCCGATGCATTATTCCTCCTTCACTGCATCCCTCGCTCCCTCACATTGACGAATTAACACACAATTTGCGGCCATATGAAATACTCTGGATTCCCTGAATTGTCCTTCTAAATCGAGATACGTTTCTACGGAAACGATAGGATTTTCTTTGGGGTTCCGTGAATCTCTTTTCCGAAGCATTATTCCTCCTTTACTGCATCCCTCGCTCCCTCACATTGACGAATTAACACACAATTTGCGTCCATATGAAATACTCTGGATTCCCTGCATTGTCCTTCTTAATGGAGATACGTTTCTACGGAAACGATAGGATTTTATTTGGGGTTCCGAGTATCTCTTTTCCGATGCATTATTCCTCCTTTACTGCATCCCTCGCTCCCTCACACTGACGAATTAACACACAATTTGCGTCCATATGAAATACTCTGGTTTCCCTGAATTGTCCTTCTAAATCGAGATACGTTTCTACGGAAACGATAGGATTTTCTTTGGGGTTCCGTGAATCTCTTTTCTGAAGCATTATTCCTCCTTTACTGCATCCCTCGCTCCCTGACATTGACGAATTAACACACAATTTGCGTCCATATGAAATACTCTGGATTCCCTGCATTGTCCTTCTTAATGGAGATACGTTTCTACGGAAACGATAGGATTTTATTTGGGGTTCCGAGTATCTATTTTCCGATGCATTATTACTCCTTTACTGCATCCCTCGCTCCCTCACATTGACGAATTAACACACAATTTGCGTCCATATGAAATACTCTGGATTCCCTGCATTATCTTTCTAAAACGAGATGCGTTTCTACGGAAACGATAGGATTTACTTTTGGGAGTCGAGTATCTCTTTTCCGATGCATTATTCCTCTTTTACTGCATCCCTCGCTCCCTCACATTGACGAATTAACACACAATTTGCGTCCATATGATATAGTCTGGATTTCATGCATTGTCCTTCTAAATTGATATACGTTTCTACGGAAACGATAGGATTTTCTTTGGGGTTCCGAGTATCTCTTTTCCGATGCATTATTCCTCCTTTACTGCATTTCTCGCTCCCTCACATTGAGAAATTGACACACAATTTGCGTCCATATGAAATACTCTGGATTCCCTGCATTGTCCTTCTAAATCGAGATACATTTCTACGGAAACAATAGGATTTTCTTTGGGGTTCCGTGTATCGCTTATCCGATGCATTTTTCCTCCTTTACTGCATCCCTCGCTCCCTCACATTGACGAATTAACACACAATTTGCGTCCATATGGAATACTCTGGATTCCCTGCATTGTCCTTCTAAATCGAGATACGTTTCTACGGAAACGATAGGATTTTCTTTGGGGTTCCGAGTATCTCTTTTCCGATGCATTATTCCCCCTTTACTGCATCCCTCGCTCCCTCACATTGACGAATTAACACACAATTTGCGTCCATATGAAATACTCTGGATTCCCTGCATTGTCCTTCTAACTCGAGATACGTTTCTACGGAAACGATAGGATTTTCTTTGGGGTTCCGAGTATCTCTTTTCCGATGCATTATTCCTCCTTTACTGCATCCCTCGCTAACTCACATTGACGAATTAACACACAATTTGCGTCCATATGAAATACTCTCGATTCCCTGCTTTGTCCTTCTAAATGGAGATACGTTTCTACGGAAACGATAGGATTTTCTTTGGGGTTCCGAGTATCTCTTTTCCGATGCATTATTCCTCCTTTACTGCATCCCTCGCTCCCTCACATTGACGAATTCACACACAATTTGCGTCCATATGAAATACTCTGGATTCCCTGCATTGCCCTTCTAAATCGAGATACGTATCTACGGAAACGATAGGATTTTCTTTGGGGTTCCACGTATCTCTTTTCCGATGCATTATTCCTCCTTTACTGCAACCCTCGCTTCCTCAGATTGACGAATTAACACACAATTTGCGTCCATATGAAATACTCTGGATTCCCTGCATTGTCCTTCTAAATCGAGATACGTTTCTACGGAAACGATAGGATTTTCTTTGGGGTTCCGAGTATCTCTTTTCCGATTCATTATTCCTCCTTTACTGCATTCCTCTCTCCCTCACATTGACGAATTAACACACAATTTGCGTCCATATGAAATACTGTGGATTCCCTGCATTGTCCTTCTAAATCGAGATACGTTTCTACGGAAACGATAGGATTTTCTTTGGGGTTCCGAGTATCTATTTTCCGATGCATTATTCCTCCTCTACTGCATCCCTCGCTCCCTCACATTGACGAATTAACACACAATTTGCGTCCATATGAAATACTCTGGATTCCTTGCAATGTCCTTCTAAATCGAGATACGTTTATACGGAAACGATAGGATTTTCTGTGGGGTTCCGAGTATCTCTTTTCCGATGCATTATTCCTCCTTTACTGCAGCCCTCGCTCCCTCACATTGACGAATTAACAGACAATTTGCGTCCATATGAAATACTCTGGGTTCCCTGCATTATCTTTCTAAAAAGAGATACGTTTCTACGGAAACGATAGGATTTTCTTTTGGGAGTCGAGTATCTCTTTGCCGATGCGTTATTCCTCCTTTACTGCATCTATTCCTCCTTTACTGCATCCCTCGCTCCCTCACATTGACGAATTAACACACAATTTGCGTCCATATGAAATACTCTGGATTCCCTGCATTGTCCTTCTTAATCGAGATACGTTTCTACGGTAACGATAGGATTATCTTTGGGGTTCCGAGTATCTCTTTTCCGATGCATTATTCCTCCTTTACTGCATCCCTCGCTCCCTCACATTGACGAATTAACACACAATTTTCGTCCATATGAAATACTCTGGGTCCCTGCATTATCTTTCTAAAACGAGATACGTTTCTACGGAAACGATAGGATTTTCTTTGGGGTTCAGTGTATCGCTTATCCGATGCATTTTTCCTCCTTTACTGCATCCCTAGCTCCCTCACATTGATGAATTAACACACAATTTGCGTCCATATGGAATACTCTGGATTCCCTGCATTGTCCTTCTAAATCGAGATACGTTTCAACGGAAACGATAGGATTTTCTTTGGGGTTCCGAGTATCTCTTTTCCGATGCATTATTCCCCCTTTACTGCATCCCTCGCTCCCTCACATTGACGAATTAACACACAATTTGCGGCCATATGAAATACTCTGGATTCCCTGAATTGTCCTTCTAAATCGAGATACGTTTCTACGGAAACGATAGGATTTTCTTTGGGGTTCCGTGAATCTCTTTTCCGAAGCATTATTCCTCCTTTACTGCATCCCTCGCTCCCTCACATTGACGAATTAACACACAATTTGCGTCCATATGAAATACTCTGGATTCCCTGCATTGTCCTTCTTAATGGAGATACGTTTCTACGGAAACGATAGGATTTTATTTGGGGTTCCGAGTATCTCTTTTCCAATGCATTATTCCTCCTTTACTGCATCCCTCGCTCCCTCACACTGACGAATTAACACACAATTTGCGTCCATATGAAATACTCTGGTTTCCCTGAATTGTCCTTCTAAATCGAGATACGTTTCTACGGAAACGATAGGATTTTCTTTGGGGTTCCGTGAATCTCTTTTCTGAAGCATTATTCCTCCTTTACTGCATCCCTCGCTCCCTGACATTGACGAATTAACACACAATTTGCGTCCATATGAAATACTCTGGATTCCCTGCATTGTCCTTCTTAATGGAGATACGTTTCTACGGAAACGATAGGATTTTATTTGGGGTTCCGAGTATCTATTTTCCGATGCATTATTACTCCTTTACTGCATCCCTCGCTCCCTCACATTGACGAATTAACACACAATTTGCGTCCATATGAAATACTCTGGATTCCCTGCATTATCTTTCTAAAACGAGATGCGTTTCTACGGAAACGATAGGATTTACTTTTGGGAGTCGAGTATCTCTTTTCCGATGCATTATTCCTCCTTTACTGCATCCCTCGCTCCCTCACATTGACGAATTAACACACAATTTGCGTCCATATGATATAGTCTGGATTTCATGCATTGTCCTTCTAAATTGATATACGTTTCTACGGAAACGATAGGATTTTCTTTGGGGTTCCGAGTATCTCTTTTCCGATGCATTATTCCTCCTTTACTGCATTTCTCGCTCCCTCACATTGAGAAATTGACACACAATTTGCGTCCATATGAAATACTCTGGATTCCCTGCATTGTCCTTCTAAATCGAGATACATTTCTACGGAAACGATAGGATTTTCTTTGGGGTTCCGTGTATCGCTTATCCGATGCATTTTTCCTCCTTTACTGCATCCCTCGCTCCCTCACATTGACGAATTAACACACAATTTGCGTCCATATGGAATACTCTGGATTCCCTGCATTGTCCTTCTAAATCGAGATACGTTTCTACGGAAACGATAGGATTTTCTTTGGGGTTCCGAGTATCTCTTTTCCGATGCATTATTCCCCCTTTACTGCATCCCTCGCTCCCTCACATTGACGAATTAACACACAATTTGCGTCCATATGAAATACTCTGGATTCCCTGCATTGTCCTTCTAACTCGAGATACGTTTCTACGGAAACGATAGGATTTTCTTTGGGGTTCCGAGTATCTCTTTTCCGATGCATTATTCCTCCTTTACTGCATCCCTCGCTAACTCACATTGACGAATTAACACACAATTTGCGTCCATATGAAATACTCTCGATTCCCTGCTTTGTCCTTCTAAATGGAGATACGTTTCTACGGAAACGATAGGATTTTCTTTGGGGTTCCGAGTATCTCTTTTCCGATGCATTATTCCTCCTTTACTGCATCCCTCGCTCCCTCACATTGACGAATTCACACACAATTTGCGTCCATATGAAATACTCTGGATTCCCTGCATTGCCCTTCTAAATCGAGATACGTATCTACGGAAACGATAGGATTTTCTTTGGGGTTCCACGTATCTCTTTTCCGATGCATTATTCCTCCTTTACTGCAACCCTCGCTTCCTCAGATTGACGAATTAACACACAATTTGCGTCCATATGAAATACTCTGGATTCCCTGCATTGTCCTTCTAAATCGAGATACGTTTCTACGGAAACGATAGGATTTTCTTTGGGGTTCCGAGTATCTCTTTTCCGATTCATTATTCCTCCTTTACTGCATTCCTCTCTCCCTCACATTGACGAATTAACACACAATTTGCGTCCATATGAAATACTGTGGATTCCCTGCATTGTCCTTCTAAATCGAGATACGTTTCTACGGAAACGATAGGATTTTCTTTGGGGTTCCGAGTATCTATTTTCCGATGCATTATTCCTCCTCTACTGCATCCCTCGCTCCCTCACATTGACGAATTAACACACAATTTGCGTCCATATGAAATACTCTGGATTCCTTGCAATGTCCTTCTAAATCGAGATACGTTTATACGGAAACGATAGGATTTTCTGTGGGGTTCCGAGTATCTCTTTTCCGATGCATTATTCCTCCTTTACTGCAGCCCTCGCTCCCTCACATTGACGAATTAACAGACAATTTGCGTCCATATGAAATACTCTGGGTTCCCTGCATTATCTTTCTAAAAAGAGATACGTTTCTACGGAAACGATAGGATTTTCTTTTGGGAGTCGAGTATCTCTTTGCCGATGCGTTATTCCTCCTTTACTGCATCTATTCCTCCTTTACTGCATCCCTCGCTCCCTCACATTGACGAATTAACACACAATTTGCGTCCATATGAAATACTCTGGATTCCCTGCATTGTCCTTCTTAATCGAGATACGTTTCTACGGTAACGATAGGATTATCTTTGGGGTTCCGAGTATCTCTTTTCCGATGCATTATTCCTCCTTTACTGCATCCCTCGCTCCCTCACATTGACGAATTAACACACAATTTGCGTCCATATGAAATACTCTGGGTCCCTGCATTATCTTTCTAAAACGAGATACGTTTCTACGGAAACGATAGGATTTTCTTTGGGGTTCAGTGTATCGCTTATCCGATGCATTTTTCCTCCTTTACTGCATCCCTAGCTCCCTCACATTGATGAATTAACACACAATTTGCGTCCATATGGAATACTCTGGATTCCCTGCATTGTCCTTCTAAATCGAGATACGTTTCTACGGAAACGAAAGGATTTTCTTTGGGGTTCCGAGTATCTCTTTTCCGATGCAATATTCCTCCTTCACTGCATCCCTCGCTCCCTCACCTTGACGAATTAACACACAATTTGCGTCCATATGAAATACTCTGGATTCCCTGCATTGTAATTCTAAATCGAGATACGTTTCTACGGAAACGGGAGGATTTTCTTTGGGGTTCCGGGTATCTCTTTTGCGATGCATTATTCCTCCCTTACTGCATCCCTCGCTCCCTCACATTGACGAATTAACACACAATTTGCGTCCATATGAAATACTCTGGTTTCCATGCATTGTCCTTCTAAATCGAGATACGTTTCTAAGGAAACGATAGGATTTTCTTTGGGGTTCCGAGTATCTCTTTTCCGATGCATTATTCCTCCTTTACTGCATCCCTCGCTCCCTCACATTGACGAATTAACACACAATTTGCGTCCATATGAAATACTCTGGATTCCCTACATTGTCCTTCTTAATCGAGATACGTTTCTACGGAAACGATAGGATTTTCTTTGGGGTTCCGAGTATCTCATTTCCGATGCATTATTCCTCCTTTACTGCATCCCTCGCTCCCTCACATTGACGAATTAACACACAATTTGCGTCCATATGAAATACTCTGGGTTCCCTGCATTATATTTCTAAAACGAGATACGTTTCTACAGAAACGATAGGATTTTCTTTTGGGAGTCGAGAATCTCTTTTCCGATTCATTATTCCTCCTTTACTGCATCCCTCGCTCCCTCACATTGACGAATTAACACACAATTTGCGTCCATATGATATAGTCTGGATTCCCTGCATTGTCCTTCTAAATTGAGATACGTTTCTAAGGAAACGATAGGATTTTCTTTGGGGTTCCGAGTATCTCTTTTCCAATGCAATATTCCTCCTTTACTGCATATCTCGCTCCCTCACATTGACGAATTAACACACAATTTGCGTCCATATGAAATACTCTGGATTCCCTGCATTGTCCTTCTAAATCGAGATACGTTTCTACGGAAACGATAGGATTTTCTTTGGGGTTCCGAGTATCTCTTTTCCGATGCATTATTCCTCCTTTACTGCATCCCTCGCTCCCTCACATTGCCGAATTAACACACAAATTGCGTCCATATGAAATACTCTGGGTTCCCTGCATTATCGTTCTAAATCGAGATACGTTTCTACGGAAACGATAGGATTTTCTTTTGGGAGTCGAGTATCTCTTTTCCGATGCATTATTCCCCCTTTATTGTATCCCTTGCTTCCTCACATTGACGAATTAACACACAATTTGCGTCCATATGAAATACTGTGGATTCCCTGCATTGTCCTTCTAAATCGAGATACGTTTCTATGGAAACGATAGGATTTTCTGTGGGGTTCCGAGTATCTCTTTTCCGATGCATTATTCCTCCTTTACTGCATCCCTCGCTCCCTCACATTGACGAAGTAACACACAATTTGCGTCCATATGAAATACTCTGTATTCCCTGCATTGTCCTTCTATATCGAGATACGTTTCTATGGAATCGATAGGATTTTCTTTGGGGTTCCGAGTATCTATTTTCCGATGCATTATTAGTCCATTACTGCATCCCTCGCTCCCTCACATTGACGAATTAACACACAATTAGCGTCCATATGAAATACTCTGGATTCCCTGCATTGTCCTTCTAAATCGAGATACGTTTCTACGGAAACGAAAGGATTTTCTTTGGGGTTCCGAGTATCTCTTTTCCGATGCAATATTCCTCCTTCACTGCATCCCTCGCTCCCTCACATTGACGAATTAACACACAATTTGCGTCCATATGAAATACTCTGGATTCCCTGCATTGTAATTCTAAATCGAGATACGTTTCTACGGAAACGGGAGGATTTTCTTTGGGGTTCCGGGTATCTCTTTTCCGATGCATTATTCCTCCCTTACTGCATCCCTCGCTCCCTCACATTGACGAATTAACACACAATTTGCGTCCATATGAAATACTCTGGTTTCCATGCATTGTCCTTCTAAATCGAGATACGTTTCTAAGGAAACGATAGGATTTTCTTTGGGGTTCCGAGTATCTCTTTTCCGATGCATTATTCCTCCTTTACTGCATCCCTCGCTCCCTCACATTGACGAATTAACACACAATTTGCGTCCATATGAGATACTCTGGATTCCCTACATTGTCCTTCTTAATCGAGATACGTTTCTACGGAAACGATAGGATTTTCTTTGGGGTTCCGAGTATCTCATTTCCGATGCATTATTCCTCCTTTACTGCATCCCTCGCTCCCTCACATTGACGAATTAACACACAATTTGCGTCCATATGAAATACTCTGGGTTCCCTGCATTATATTTCTAAAACGAGATACGTTTCTACAGAAACGATAGGATTTTCTTTTGGGAGTCGAGAATCTCTTTTCCGATTCATTATTCCTCCTTTACTGCATCCCTCGCTCCCTCACATTGACGAATTAACACACAATTTGCGTCCATATGATATAGTCTGGATTCCCTGCATTGTCCTTCTAAATTGAGATACGTTTCTAAGGAAACGATAGGATTTTCTTTGGGGTTCCGAGTATCTCTTTTCCAATGCATTATTCCTCCTTTACTGCATATCTCGCTCCCTCACATTGACGAATTAACACACAATTTGCGTCCACATGAAATACTCTGGATTCCCTGCATTGTCCTTCTAAATCGAGATACGTTTCTACGGAAACGATAGGATTTTCTTTGGGGTTCCGTGTATTGCTTATCCGATGCATTTTTCCTCCTTTACTGCATCCCTCGCTCCCTCACATTGACGAATTAACACACAATTTGCGTCCATATGGAATACTCTGGATTCCCTGCATTGTCCTTCTAAATCGAGATACGTTTCTACGGAAACGACAGGATTTTCTTTGGGGTTCCGAGTATCTCATTTCCGATGCATTATTCCCCCTTTACTGCATCCCTCGCTCCCTCACATTGACGAATTAACACACAATTTACGTCCATATGGAATTCTCTGGATTCCCTGATTGTCCTTCTAAATCGAGATACGTTTCTACGGAAACGATAGGATTTTCTTTGGGGTTCCGAGTATCTCTTTTCCGATGCATTATTCCTCCTTTACTGCATCCCTCGCTCCCTCACATTGATGAATTAACACATAATTTGCGTCCATATGAAATACTCTGTATTCCCTGCATTGTCCTTCTAAATTGAGATACGTTTCTATGGAAACGATAGGATTTTCTTTGGGGTTCCGAGTATCTCTTTTCCGATGCTTTATTCCTCCTTTACTGCATCGCTCGCTCCCTCACATTGACGAATTAACACACAATTTGCGTCCATATGAAATACTCTGGATTCCCTGCATTGTCCTTCTAAATCGAGATACGTTTCTACGGAAACGATAGGATTTTCTTTGGGGTTCCGTGAATCTCTTTTCCGAAGCATTATTCCTCCTTTACTGCATCCCTCGCTCCCTCACATTGACGAATTAACACACAATTTGCGTCCATATGAAATACTCTGGATTCCCTGCATTGTCCTTCTTAATGGAGATACGTTTCTACGGAAACGATAGGATTTTATTTGGGGTTCCGAGTATCTCTTTTCCGATGCATTATTCCTCCTTTACTGCATCCCTCGCTCCCTCACACTGACGAATTAACACACAATTTGCGTCCATATGAAATACTCTGGTTTCCCTGAATTGTCCTTCTAAATCGAGATACGTTTCTACGGAAACGATAGGATTTTCTTTGGGGTTCCGTGAATCTCTTTTCTGAAGCATTATTCCTCCTTTACTGCATCCCTCGCTCCCTGACATTGACGAATTAACACACAATTTGCGTCCATATGAAATACTCTGGATTCCCTGCATTGTCCTTCTTAATGGAGATACGTTTCTACGGAAACGATAGGATTTTATTTGGGGTTCCGAGTATCTATTTTCCGATGCATTATTACTCCTTTACTGCATCCCTCGCTCCCTCACATTGACGAATTAACACACAATTTGCGTCCATATGAAATACTCTGGATTCCCTGCATTGTCCTTCTAACTCGAGATACGTTTCTACGGAAACGATAGGATTTTCTTTGGGGTTCCGAGTATCTCTTTTCCGATGCATTATTCCTCCTTTACTGCATCCCTCGCTAACTCACATTGACGAATTAACACACAATTTGCGTCCATATGAAATACTCTCGATTCCCTGCTTTGTCTTTCTAAATGGAGATACGTTTCTACGGAAACGATAGGATTTTCTTTGGGGTTCCGAGTATCTCTTTTCCGATGCATTATTCCTCCTTTACTGCATCCCTCGCTCCCTCACATTGAGTAATTCACACACAATTTGCGTCCATATGAAATACTCTGGATTCCCTGCATTGCCCTTCTAAATCGAGATACGTATCTACGGAAACGATAGGATTTTCTTTGGGGTTCCACGTATCTCTTTTCCGATGCATTATTCCTCCTTTACTGCAACCCTCGCTTCCTCAGATTGACGAATTAACACACAATTTGCGTCCATATGAAATACTCTGGATTCCCTGCATTGTCCTTCTAAATCGAGATACGTTTCTACGGAAACGATAGGATTTTCTTTGGGGTTCCGAGTATCTCTTTTCCGATTCATTATTCCTCCTTTACTGCATTCCTCTCTCCCTCACATTGACGAATTAACACACAATTTGCGTCCATATGAAATACTGTGGATTCCCTGCATTGTCCTTCTAAATCGAGATACGTTTCTACGGAAACGATAGGATTTTCTTTGGGGTTCCGAGTATCTATTTTCCGATGCATTATTCCTCCTCTACTGCATCCCTCGCTCCCTCACATTGACGAATTAACACACAATTTGCGTCCATATGAAATACTCTGGATTCCTTGCAATGTCCTTCTAAATCGAGATACGTTTATACGGAAACGATAGGATTTTCTGTGGGGTTCCGAGTATCTCTTTTCCGATGCATTATTCCTCCTTTACTGCAGCCCTCGCTCCCTCACATTGACGAATTAACAGACAATTTGCGTCCATATGAAATACTCTGGGTTCCCTGCATTATCTTTCTAAAAAGAGATACGTTTCTACGGAAACGATAGGATTTTCTTTTGGGAGTCGAGTATCTCTTTGCCGATGCGTTATTCCTCCTTTACTGCATCTATTCCTCCTTTACTGCCTCCCTCGCTCCCTCACATTGACGAATTAACACACAATTTGCGTCCATATGAAATACTCTGGATTCCCTGCATTGTCCTTCTTAATCGAGATACGTTTCTACGGTAACGATAGGATTATCTTTGGGGTTCCGAGTATCTCTTTTCCGATGCATTATTCCTCCTTTACTGCATCCCTCGCTCCCTCACATTGACGAATTAACACACAATTTGCGTCCATATGAAATACTCTGGGTCCCTGCATTATCTTTCTAAAACGAGATACGTTTCTACGGAAACGATAGGATTTTCTTTGGGGTTCAGTGTATCGCTTATCCGATGCATTTTTCCTCCTTTACTGCATCCCTAGCTCCCTCACATTGATGAATTAACACACAATTTGCGTCCATATGGAATACTCTGGATTCCCTGCATTGTCCTTCTAAATCGAGATACGTTTCAACGGAAACGATAGGATTTTCTTTGGGGTTCCGAGTATCTCTTTTCCGATGCATTATTCCCCCTTTACTGCATCCCTCGCTCCCTCACATTGACGAATTAACACACAATTTGCGTCCATATGAAATACTCTGGATTCCCTGCATTGTCCTTCTAAATCGAGATACGTTTCTACGGAAACGATAGGATTTTCTTTGGGGTTCCGAGTATCTCTTTTCCGATGCATTATTCCTCCTTTACTGCATCCCTCGCTCCCTCACATTGCCGAATTAACACACAAATTGCGTCCATATGAAATACTCTGGGTTCCCTGCATTATCGTTCTAAATCGAGATACGTTTCTACGGAAACGATAGGATTTTCTTTTGGGAGTCGAGTATCTCTTTTCCGATGCATTATTCCCCCTTTATTGTATCCCTCGCTTCCTCACATTGACGAATTAACACACAATTTGCGTCCATATGAAATACTGTGGATTCCCTGCATTGTCCTTCTAAATCGAGATACGTTTCTATGGAAACGATAGGATTTTCTGTGGGGTTCCGAGTATCTCTTTTCCGATGCATTATTCCTCCTTTACTGCATCCCTCGCTCCCTCACATTGACGAAGTAACACACAATTTGCGTCCATATGAAATACTCTGTATTCCCTGCATTGTCCTTCTATATCGAGATACGTTTCTATGGAATCGATAGGATTTTCTTTGGGGTTCCGAGTATCTCTTTTCCGATGCATTATTAGTCCATTACTGCATCCCTCGCTCCCTCACATTGACGAATTAACACACAATTAGCGTCCATATGAAATACTCTGGATTCCCTGCATTGTCCTTCTAAATCGAGATACGTTTCTACGGAAACGAAAGGATTTTCTTTGGGGTTCCGAGTATCTCTTTTCCGATGCAATATTCCTCCTTCACTGCATCCCTCGCTCCCTCACATTGACGAATTAACACACAATTTGCGTCCATATGAAATACTCTGGATTCCCTGCATTGTAATTCTAAATCGAGATACGTTTCTACGGAAACGGGAGGATTTTCTTTGGGGTTCCGGGTATCTCTTTTCCGATGCATTATTCCTCCCTTACTGCATCCCTCGCTCCCTCACATTGACGAATTAACACACAATTTGCGTCCATATGAAATACTCTGGTTTCCATGCATTGTCCTTCTAAATCGAGATACGTTTCTAAGGAAACGATAGGATTTTCTTTGGGGTTCCGAGTATCTCTTTTCCGATGCATTATTCCTCCTTTACTGCATCCCTCGCTCCCTCACATTGACGAATTAACACACAATTTGCGTCCATATGAAATACTCTGGATTCCCTACATTGTCCTTCTTAATCGAGATACGTTTCTACGGAAACGATAGGATTTTCTTTGGGGTTCCGAGTATCTCATTTCCGATGCATTATTCCTCCTTTACTGCATCCCTCGCTCCCTCACATTGACGAATTAACACACAATTTGCGTCCATATGAAATACTCTGGGTTCCCTGCATTATATTTCTAAAACGAGATACGTTTCTACAGAAACGATAGGATTTTCTTTTGGGAGTCGAGAATCTCTTTTCCGATTCATTATTCCTCCTTTACTGCATCCCTCGCTCCCTCACATTGACGAATTAACACACAATTTGCGTCCATATGATATAGTCTGGATTCCCTGCATTGTCCTTCTAAATTGAGATACGTTTCTAAGGAAACGATAGGATTTTCTTTGGGGTTCCGAGTATCTCTTTTCCAATGCATTATTCCTCCTTTACTGCATATCTCGCTCCCTCACATTGACGAATTAACACACAATTTGCGTCCATATGAAATACTCTGGATTCCCTGCATTGTCCTTCTAAATCGAGATACGTTTCTACGGAAACGATAGGATTTTCTTTGGGGTTCCGAGTATCTCTTTTCCGATGCATTATTCCTCCTTTACTGCATCCCTCGCTCCCTCACATTGCCGAATTAACACACAAATTGCGTCCATATGAAATACTCTGGGTTCCCTGCATTATCGTTCTAAATCGAGATACGTTTCTACGGAAACGATAGGATTTTCTTTTGGGAGTCGAGTATCTCTTTTCCGATGCATTATTCCTCCTTTACTGCATCCCTCGCTCCCTCACATTGCCGAATTAACACACAATTTGCGTCCATATGAAATACTCTGGGTCCCTGCATTATCTTTCTAAAACGAGATACGTTTCTACGGAAACGATAGGATTTTCTTTGGGGTTCAGTGTATCGCTTATCCGATGCATTTTTCCTCCTTTACTGCATCCCTAGCTCCCTCACATTGATGAATTAACACACAATTTGCGTCCATATGGAATACTCTGGATTCCCTGCATTGTCCTTCTAAATCGAGATACGTTTCAACGGAAACGATAGGATTTTCTTTGGGGTTCCGAGTATCTCTTTTCCGATGCATTATTCCCCCTTTACTGCATCCCTCGCTCCCTCACATTGACGAATTAACACACAATTTGCGTCCATATGAAATACTCTGGATTCCCTGCATTGTCCTTCTAAATCGAGATACGTTTCTACGGAAACGATAGGATTTTCTTTGGGGTTCCGAGTATCTCTTTTCCGATGCATTATTCCTCCTTTACTGCATCCCTCGCTCCCTCACATTGCCGAATTAACACACAAATTGCGTCCATATGAAATACTCTGGGTTCCCTGCATTATCGTTCTAAATCGAGATACGTTTCTACGGAAACGATAGGATTTTCTTTTGGGAGTCGAGTATCTCTTTTCCGATGCATTATTCCCCCTTTATTGTATCCCTCGCTTCCTCACATTGACGAATTAACACACAATTTGCGTCCATATGAAATACTGTGGATTCCCTGCATTGTCCTTCTAAATCGAGATACGTTTCTATGGAAACGATAGGATTTTCTGTGGGGTTCCGAGTATCTCTTTTCCGATGCATTATTCCTCCTTTACTGCATCCCTCGCTCCCTCACATTGACGAAGTAACACACAATTTGCGTCCATATGAAATACTCTGTATTCCCTGCATTGTCCTTCTATATCGAGATACGTTTCTATGGAATCGATAGGATTTTCTTTGGGGTTCCGAGTATCTCTTTTCCGATGCATTATTAGTCCATTACTGCATCCCTCGCTCCCTCACATTGACGAATTAACACACAATTAGCGTCCATATGAAATACTCTGGATTCCCTGCATTGTCCTTCTAAATCGAGATACGTTTCTACGGAAACGAAAGGATTTTCTTTGGGGTTCCGAGTATCTCTTTTCCGATGCAATATTCCTCCTTCACTGCATCCCTCGCTCCCTCACATTGACGAATTAACACACAATTTGCGTCCATATGAAATACTCTGGATTCCCTGCATTGTAATTCTAAATCGAGATACGTTTCTACGGAAACGGGAGGATTTTCTTTGGGGTTCCGGGTATCTCTTTTCCGATGCATTATTCCTCCCTTACTGCATCCCTCGCTCCCTCACATTGACGAATTAACACACAATTTGCGTCCATATGAAATACTCTGGTTTCCATGCATTGTCCTTCTAAATCGAGATACGTTTCTAAGGAAACGATAGGATTTTCTTTGGGGTTCCGAGTATCTCTTTTCCGATGCATTATTCCTCCTTTACTGCATCCCTCGCTCCCTCACATTGACGAATTAACACACAATTTGCGTCCATATGAAATACTCTGGATTCCCTACATTGTCCTTCTTAATCGAGATACGTTTCTACGGAAACGATAGGATTTTCTTTGGGGTTCCGAGTATCTCATTTCCGATGCATTATTCCTCCTTTACTGCATCCCTCGCTCCCTCACATTGACGAATTAACACACAATTTGCGTCCATATGAAATACTCTGGGTTCCCTGCATTATATTTCTAAAACGAGATACGTTTCTACAGAAACGATAGGATTTTCTTTTGGGAGTCGAGAATCTCTTTTCCGATTCATTATTCCTCCTTTACTGCATCCCTCGCTCCCTCACATTGACGAATTAACACACAATTTGCGTCCATATGATATAGTCTGGATTCCCTGCATTGTCCTTCTAAATTGAGATACGTTTCTAAGGAAACGATAGGATTTTCTTTGGGGTTCCGAGTATCTCTTTTCCAATGCATTATTCCTCCTTTACTGCATATCTCGCTCCCTCACATTGACGAATTAACACACAATTTGCGTCCATATGAAATACTCTGGATTCCCTGCATTGTCCTTCTAAATCGAGATACGTTTCTACGGAAACGATAGGATTTTCTTTGGGGTTCCGAGTATCTCTTTTCCGATGCATTATTCCTCCTTTACTGCATCCCTCGCTCCCTCACATTGCCGAATTAACTCACAAATTGCGTCCATATGAAATACTCTGGGTTCCCTGCATTATCGTTCTAAATCGAGATACGTTTCTACGGAAACGATAGGATTTTCTTTTGGGAGTCGAGTATCTCTTTTCCGATGCATTATTCCCCCTTCATTGTATCCCTTGCTTCCTCACATTGACGAATTAACACACAATTTGCGTCCATATGAAATACTGTGGATTCCCTGCATTGTCCTTCTAAATCGAGATACGTTTCTATGGAAACGATAGGATTTTCTGTGGGGTTCCGAGTATCTCTTTTCCGATGCATTATTCCTCCTTTACTGCATCCCTCGCTCCCTCACATTGACGAAGTAACACACAATTTGCGTCCATATGAAATACTCTGTATTCCCTGCATTGTCCTTCTATATCGAGATACGTTTCTATGGAATCGATAGGATTTTCTTTGGGGTTCCGAGTATCTCTTTTCCGATGCATTATTAGTCCATTACTGCATCCCTCGCTCCCTCACATTGACGAATTAACACACAATTAGCGTCCATATGAAATACTCTGGATTCCCTGCATTGTCCTTCTAAATCGAGATACGTTTCTACGGAAACGAAAGGATTTTCTTTGGGGTTCCGAGTATCTCTTTTCCGATGCAATATTCCTCCTTCACTGCATCCCTCGCTCCCTCACATTGACGAATTAACACACAATTTGCGTCCATATGAAATACTCTGGATTCCCTGCATTGTAATTCTAAATCGAGATACGTTTCTACGGAAACGGGAGGATTTTCTTTGGGGTTCCGGGTATCTCTTTTCCGATGCATTATTCCTCCCTTACTGCATCCCTCGCTCCCTCACATTGACGAATTAACACACAATTTGCGTCCATATGAAATACTCTGGTTTCCATGCATTGTCCTTCTAAATCGAGATACGTTTCTAAGGAAACGATAGGATTTTCTTTGGGGTTCCGAGTATCTCTTTTCCGATGCATTATTCCTCCTTTACTGCATCCCTCGCTCCCTCACATTGACGAATTAACACACAATTTGCGTCCATATGAAATACTCTGGATTCCCTACATTGTCCTTCTTAATCGAGATACGTTTCTACGGAAGCGATAGGATTTTCTTTGGGGTTCCGAGTATCTCATTTCCGATGCATTATTCCTCCTTTACTGCATCCCTCGCTCCCTCACATTGACGAATTAACACACAATTTGCGTCCATATGAAATACTCTGGGTTCCCTGCATTATATTTCTAAAACGAGATACGTTTCTACAGAAACGATAGGATTTTCTTTTGGGAGTCGAGAATCTCTTTTCCGATTCATTATTCCTCCTTTACTGCATCCCTCGCTCCCTCACATTGACGAATTAACACACAATTTGCGTCCATATGATATAGTCTGGATTCCCTGCATTGTCCTTCTAAATTGAGATACGTTTCTAAGGAAACGATAGGATTTTCTTTGGGGTTCCGAGTATCTCTTTTCCAATGCATTATTCCTCCTTTACTGCATATCTCGCTCCCTCACATTGACGAATTAACACACAATTTGCGTCCATATGAAATACTCTGGATTCCCTGCATTGTCCTTCTAAATCGAGATACGTTTCTACGGAAACGATAGGATTTTCTTTGGGGTTCCGTGTATTGCTTATCCGATGCATTTTTCCTCCTTTACTGCATCCCTCGCTCCCTCACATTGACGAATTAACACACAATTTGCGTCCATATGGAATACTCTGGATTCCCTGCATTGTCCTTCTAAATCGAGATACGTTTCTACGGAAACGACAGGATTTTCTTTGGGGTTCCGAGTATCTCATTTCCGATGCATTATTCCCCCTTTACTGCATCCCTCGCTCCCTCACATTGACGAATTAACACACAATTTACGTCCATATGGAATTCTCTGGATTCCCTGCATTGTCCTTCTAAATCGAGATACGTTTCTACGGAAACGATAGGATTTTCTTTGGGGTTCCGAGTATCTCTTTTCCGATGCATTATTCCTCCTTTACTGCATCCCTCGCTCCCTCACATTGATGAATTAACACATAATTTGCGTCCATATGAAATACTCTGTATTCCCTGCATTGTCCTTCTAAATTGAGATACGTTTCTATGGAAACGATAGGATTTTCTTTGGGGTTCCGAGTATCTCTTTTCCGATGCTTTATTCCTCCTTTACTGCATCGCTCGCTCCCTCACATTGACGAATTAACACACAATTTGCGTCCATATGAAATACTCTGGATTCCCTGCATTGTCCTTCTAAATCGAGATACGTTTCTACGGAAACGATAGGATTTTCTTTGGGGTTCCGAGTATCTCTTTTCCGATGAATTATTCCTCCTTCACTGCATCCCTCGCTCCCTCACATTGACGAAGTAACACACAATTTGCGTCCATATGAAATACTCTGGATTCCCTGCATTGTCCTTCTAAATCGAGATACGTTTCTACGGAAACGAGAGAATTTTCTGTGGGGTTCCGAGTATCTCTTTTCCGAAGCATTATTCCTCCTTTACTGCATCCCTCGCTCCCTCACATTGACGAATTAACACACAATTTGCGTCCATATGAAATACTCTGGTTTCCCTGCATTGTCCTTCTAAATCGAGATACGTTTCTACGGAAACGATAGGATTTTCTTTGGGGTTCCGAGTATCTCTTTTCCGATGCATTATTCCTCCTTTACTGCATCCCTCGCTCCCTCACATTGACGAATAAACACACAATTTGCGTCCATATTAAATACCCTATATTCCCTGCATTGACCCTCTTAATCGAGATACGTTTCTACGGAAACGATAGGATTTTCTTTGGGGTTCCGAGCATCTCTTTTCCGATGCATTATTCCTCCTTTACTGCATCCCTCGCTCCCTCACATTGACGAATTAACACACAATTTGCGTCCATATGAAATACTCTGGTTTCCCTGCATTGTCCTTCTAAATCGAGATACGTTTCTACGGAAACGATAGGATTTTCTTTGGGGTTCCGAGTATCTCTTTTCCGATGCATTATTCCTCCTTCACTGCATCCCTCGCTCCCTCACATTGACGAATTAACACACAATTTGCGGCCATATGAAATACTCTGTATTCCCTGCATTGTCCTTCTAAATTGAGATACGTTTCTATGGAAACGATAGGATTTTCTTTGGGGTTCCGAGTATCTCTTTTCCGATGCTTTATTCCTCCTTTACTGCATCGCTCGCTCCCTCACATTGACGAATTAACACACAATTTGCGTCCATATGAAATACTCTGGATTCCCTGCATTGTCCTTCTAAATCGAGATACGTTTCTACGGAAACGATAGGATTTTCTTTGGGGTTCCGAGTATCTCTTTTCCGATGAATTATTCCTCCTTCACTGCATCCCTCGCTCCCTCACATTGACGAAGTAACACACAATTTGCGTCCATATGAAATACTCTGGATTCCCTGCATTGTCCTTCTAAATCGAGATACGTTTCTACGGAAACGAGAGAATTTTCTTTGGGGTTCCGAGTATCTCTTTTCCGAAGCATTATTCCTCCTTTACTGCATCCCTCGCTCCCTCACATTGACGAATTAACACACAATTTGCGTCCATATGAAATACTCTGGTTTCCCTGCATTGTCCTTCTAAATCGAGATACGTTTCTACGGAAACGATAGGATTTTCTTTGGGGTTCCGAGTATCTCTTTTCCGATGCATTATTCCTCCTTTACTGCATCCCTCGCTCCCTCACATTGACGAATAAACACACAATTTGCGTCCATATTAAATACCCTATATTCCCTGCATTGACCCTCTTTTCGAGATACGTTTCTACGGAAACGATAGGATTTTCTTTGGGGTTCCGAGCATCTCTTTTCCGATGCATTATTCCTCCTTTACTGCATCCCTCGCTCCCTCACATTGACGAATTAACACACAATTTGCGTCCATATGAAATACTCTGGTTTCCCTGCATTGTCCTTCTAAATCGAGATACGTTTCTACGGAAACGATAGGATTTTCTTTGGGGTTCCGAGTATCTCTTTTCCGATGCATTATTCCTCCTTCACTGCATCCCTCGCTCCCTCACATTGACGAATTAACACACAATTTGCGGCCATTTGAAATACTCTGGATTCCCTGCATTGTCCTTCTAAATTGAGATACGTTTCTACGGAAACGATAGGATTTTCTTTGGGGTTCCGAGTATCTCTTTTCCAATGCATTATTCCTCCTTTACTGCATTTCTCGCTCCCTCACATTGACGAATTAACACACAATTTGCGTCTATATGAAATACTCTGGATTCCCTGCATTGTCCTTCTAAATCGAGATACGTTTCTACGGAAACGATAGGATTTTCTTTGGGGTTCCGTGTATCGCTTATCCGATGCATTTTTCCTCCTTTACTGCATCCCTCGCTCCCTCACATTGACGAATTAACACACAATTTGCGTCCATATGGAATACTCTGGATTCCCTGCATTGTCCTTCTAAATCGAGATACGTTTCTACGGAAACGACAGGATTTTCTTTGGGGTTCCGAGTATCTCATTTCCGATGCATTATTCCCGCCATACTGCATCCCTCGCTCCCTCACATTGACGAATTAACACACAATTTACGTCCATATGAAATACTCTGGATTCCCAGCATTGTCCTTCAAAATCGAGATACGTTTCTACGGAAACGATAGGATTTTCTTTGGGGTTCCGAGTATCTCATTTCCGATGCATTATTCCTCCCTTACTGCATCCCTCGCTCCCTCACATTGACGAATTAACACACAATTTGCGTCCATATGAAATACTCTGGGTTCCCTGCATTATATTTCTAAAACGAGATACGTTTCTACAGAAACGATAGGATTTTCTCTTGGGAGTCGAGAATCTCTTTTCCGATGCATTATTCCTCCTTTACTGCATCCCTCGCTCCCTCACATTGACGAATTAACACACAATTTGCGTCCATATGGAATACTCTGGATTCCCTGCATTGTCCTTCTAAATCGAGATACGTTTCTACGGAAACGACAGGATTTTCTTTGGGGTTCCGAGTATCTCATTTCCGATGCATTATTCCCGCTTTACTGCATCCCTCGCTCCCTCACATTGACGAATTAACACACAATTTGCGTACATATGAAATACTCTGGTTTCCCTGCATTGTCCTTCTAAATCGAGATACGTTTCTACGGAAACGATAGGATTTTCTTTGGGGTTCCGAGTATCTCTTTTCCGATGCATTATTCCTCCTTTACTGCATCCCTCGCTCCCTCACATTGACGAATAAACACACAATTTGCGTCCATATTAAATACCCTATATTCCCTGCATTGACCCTCTTAATCGAGATACGTTTCTACGGAAACGATAGGATTTTCTTTGGGGTTCCGAGCATCTCTTTTCCGATGCATTATTCCTCCTTTACTGCATCCCTCGCTCCCTCACATTGACGAATTAACACACAATTTGCGTCCATATGAAATACTCTGGTTTCCCTGCATTGTCCTTCTAAATCGAGATACGTTTCTACGGAAACGATAGGATTTTCTTTGGGGTTCCGAGTATCTCTTTTCCGATGCATTATTCCTCCTTCACTGCATCCCTCGCTCCCTCACATTGACGAATTAACACACAATTTGCGGCCATATGAAATACTCTGGATTCCCTGCATTGTCCTTCTAAATTGAGATACGTTTCTACGGAAACGATAGGATTTTCTTTGGGGTTCCGAGTATCTCTTTTCCAATGCATTATTCCTCCTTTACTGCATTTCTCGCTCCCTCACATTGACGAATTAACACACAATTTGCGTCTATATGAAATACTCTGGATTCCCTGCATTGTCCTTCTAAATCGAGATACGTTTCTACGGAAACGATAGGATTTTCTTTGGGGTTCCGTGTATCGTTTATCCGATGCATTTTTCCTCCTTTACTGCATCCCTCGCTCCCTCACATTGACGAATTAACACACAATTTGCGTCCATATGGAATACTCTGGATTCCCTGCATTGTCCTTCTAAATCGAGATACGTTTCTACGGAAACGACAGGATTTTCTTTGGGGTTCCGAGTATCTCATTTCCGATGCATTATTCCCGCTTTACTGCATCCCTCGCTCCCTCACATTGACGAATTAACACACAATTTACGTCCATATGAAATACTCTGGATTCCCAGCATTGTCCTTCAAAATCGAGATACGTTTCTACGGAAACGATAGGATTTTCTTTGGGGTTCCGAGTATCTCATTTCCGATGCATTATTCCTCCTTTACTGCATCCCTCGCTCCCTCACATTGACGAATTAACACACAATTTGCGTCCATATGAAATACTCTGGGTTCCCTGCATTATATTTCTAAAACGAGATACGTTTCTACAGAAACGATAGGATTTTCTTTTGGGAGTCGAGAATCTCTTTTCCGATGCATTATTCCTCCTTTACTGCATCCCTCGCTCCCTCACATTGACGAATTAACACACAATTTGCGTCCATATGATATAGTCTAGATTCCCTGCATTGTCCTTCTAAATTGAGATACGTTTCTACGGAAACGATAGGATTTTCTTTGGGGTTCCGAGTATCTCTTTTCCAATGCATTATTCCTCCTTTACTGCATATCTCGCTCCCTCACATTGACGAATTAACACACAATTTGCGTCCATATGAAATACTCTGGATTCCCTGCATTGTCCTTCTAAATCGAGATACGTTTCTACGGAAACGATAGGATTTTCTTTGGGGTTCCGTGTATCGCTTATCCGATGCATTTTTCCTCCTTTACTGCATCCCTCGCTCCCTCACATTGACGAATTAACACACAATTTGCGTCCATATGGAATACTCTGGATTCCCTGCATTGTCCTTCTAAATCGAGATACGTTTCTACGGAAACGACAGGATTTTCTTTGGGGTTCCGAGTATCTCATTTCCGATGCATTATTCCCCCTTTACTGCATCCCTCGCTCCCTCACATTGACGAATTAACACACAATTTACGTCCATATGAAATTCTCTGGATTCCCTGCATTGTCCTTCTAAATCGAGATACGTTTCTACGGAAACGATAGGATTTTCTTTGGGGTTCCGAGTATCTCTTTTCCGATGCATTATTCCTCCTTTACTGCATCCCTCGCTCCCTCACATTGACGAATTAACACAAAATTTGCGTCCATATGAAATACTCTGTATTCCCTGCATTGTCCTTCTAAATCGAGATACGTTTCTACGGAAACGATAGGATTTTCTTTGGGGTTCCGAGTATCTCTTTTCCGATGAATTATTCCTCCTTCACTGCATCCCTCGCTCCCTCACATTGACGAATTAACACACAATTTGCGTCCATATGAAATACTCTGGATTCCCTGCATTGTCCTTCTAAATCGAGATACGTTTCTACGGAAACGAGAGGATTTTCTTTGGGGTTCCGAGTATCTCTTTTCCAAAGCATTATTCCTCCTTTACTGCATCCCTCGCTCCCTCACATTGACGAATTAACACACAATTTGCGTCCATATGAAATACTCTGGTTTCCCTGCATTGTCCTTCTAAATCGAGATACGTTTCTACGGAAACGATAGGATTTTCTATGGGGTTCCGAGTATCTCTTTTCCGAAGCATTATTCCTCCTTTACTGCATCCCTCGCTCCCTCACATTGACGAATTAACACACAATTTGCGTCCATATGAAATACTCTGGTTTCCCTGCATTGTCCTTCTAAATCGAGATACGTTTCTACGGAAACGATAGGATTTTCTTTGGGGTTCTGTGTATCTCTTTTCCGATGCATTATTCCTCCTTTACTGCATCCCTCGCTCCCTCACTTTGACGAATTAACACACAATTTGCGTCCATATTAAATACTCTATATTCCCTGCATTGTCCCTCTTAATCGAGATACGTTTCTATGGAAACGATAGGATTTTCTTTGGGGTTCCGAGCATCTCTTATCCGATGCATTATTCCTCCTTTACTGCATCCCTCGCTCCCTCACATTGACGAATTAACACACAATTTGCGTCCATATGAAATACTCTGGTTTCCCTGCATTGTCCTTCTAAATCGAGATACGTTTCTACGGAAACGATAGGATTATCTTTGGGGTTCCGAGTATCTCTTTTCCGATGCATTATTCCTCCTTCACTGCATCCCTCGCTCCCTCACAATGACGAATTAACACACAATTTGCGCCCATATGAAATACTCTGGATTCCCTGCATTGTCCTTCTAAATTGAGATACGTTTCTACGGAAACGATAGGATTTTCTTTGGGGTTCCGAGTATCTCTTTTCCAATGCATTATTCCTCCTTTACTGCATTTCTCGCTCCCTCACATTGACGAATTAACACACAATTTGCGTCCATATGAAATACTCTGGATTCCCTGCATTGTCCTTCTAAATCGAGATACGTTTCTACGGAAACGATAGGATTTTCTTTGGGGTTCCGTGTATCGCTTATCCGATGCATTTTTCCTCCTTTACTGCATCCCTCGCTCCCTCACATTGAAGAATTAACACACAATTTGCGTCCATATGGAATACTCTGGATTCCCTGCATTGTCCTTCTAAATCGAGATACGTTTCTACGGAAACGACAGGATTTTCTTTGGGGTTCCGAGTATCTCATTTCCGATGCATTATTCCCCCTTTACTGCATCCCTCGCTCCCTCACATTGACGAATTAACACACAATTTACGTCCATATGAAATACTCTGGATTCCCTGCATTGTCTTTCAAAATCGAGATACGTTTCTACGGAAACGATAGGATTTACTTTGGGGTTCCGAGTATCTCTTTTCCGATGCATTATTCCTCCTTTATTGCATCCCTCGCTCCCTCACATTGACGAATTAACACACAATTTGCGTCCATATGAAATACTCTGGATTCCCTGCATTGTCCTTCTAAATCGAGATACGTTTCTACGGAAACGATAGGATTTTCTTTGGGGTTCCGAGTATCTCCTTTCCGATGAATTATTCCTCCTTCACTGCATCCCTCGCTCCCTCACATTGACGAATTAACACACAATTTGCGTCCATATGAAATACTCTGGATTCCCTGCATTGTCCTTCTAAATCGAGATACGTTTCTACGGAAACGAGAGGATTTTCTTTGGGGTTCCGAGTATCTCTTTTCCGAAGCATTATTCCTCCTTTACTGCATCCCTCGCTCCCTCACATTGACGAATTAACACACAAATTGCGTACATATGAAATACTCTGGTTTCCCTGCATTGTCCTTCTAAATCGAGATACGTTTCTACGGAAACGATAGGATTTTCTTTGGGGTTCCGAGTATCTCTTTTCCGAAGCATTATTCCTCCTTTACTGCATCCCTCGCTCCCTCACATTGACGAATTAACACACAATTTGCGTCCATATGAAATACTCTGGTTTCCCTGCATTGTCCTTCTAAATCGAGATACGTTTCTACGGAAACGATAGGATTTTCTTTGGGGTTCCGAGTATCTCTTTTCCGATGCATTATTCCTCCTTTACTGCATCCCTCGCTCCCTCACATTGACGAATTGACACACAATTTGCGTCCATATGAAAAACTCTATATTCCCTGCATTGTCCCTCTTAATCGAGATACGTTTCTACGGAAACGATAGGATTTTCTTTGGGGTTCCTAGCATCTCTTTTCCGATGCATTATTCCTCCTTTACTGCATCCCTCGCTCCCTCACATTGACGAATTAACACACAATTTGCGTCCATATGAAATACTCTGGTTTCCCTGCATTGTCCTTCTAAATCGAGATACGTTTCTACGGAAACGATAGGATTTTCTTTGGGGTTCCGAGTATCTCTTTTCCGATGCATTATTCCACCTTCACTGCATCCCTCGCTCCCTCACATTGACGAATTAACACACAATTTGCGGCCATATGAAATATTTTGGATTCCTTGCATTGTCCTTCTAAATTGAGATACGTTTCTACGGAAACGGTAGGATTTTCTTTGGGGTTCCGAGTATCTCTTTTCCAATGCATTATTCCTCCTTTACTGCATTTCTCGCTCCCTCACATTGACGAATTAACACACAATTTGCGTCCATATGAAATACTCTGGATTCCCTGCATTGTCCTTCTAAATCGAGATACGTTTCTACGGAAACGATAGGATTTTCTTTGGGGTTCCGTGTATCGCTTATCCGATGCATTTTTCCTCCTTTACTGCATCCCTCGCTCCCTCACATTGACGAATTAACACATAATTTGCGTCCATATGGAATACTCTGGATTCCCTGCATTGTCCTTCTAAATCGAGATACGTTTCTACGGAAACGACAGGATTTTCTTTGGGGTTCCGAGTATCTCATTTCCGATGCATTATTCCCCCTTTACTGCATCCCTCGCTCCCTCACATTGACGAATTAACACACAATTTACGTCCATATGAAATACTCTGGATTCCCTGCATTGTCCTTCAAAATCGAGATACGTTTCTACGGAAACGATAGGATTTTCTTTGGGGTTCCGAGTATCTCTTTTCCGATGCATTATTCCTCCTTTACTGCATCCCTCGCTCCCTCACATTGACGAATTAACACACAATTTGCGTCCATATGAAATACTCTGTATTCCCTGCATTGTCCTTCTAAATCGAGATACGTTTCTATGGAAACGATAGGATTTTCTTTGGGGTTCCGAGTATCTCTTTTCCGATGCATTATTCCTCCTTTACTGCATCCCTCGCTCCCTCACATTGACGAATTAACACACAATTTGCGTCCATATGAAATACTCTGGATTCCCTGCATTGTCCTTCTAAATCGAGATACGTTTCTACGGAAACGATAGGATTTTCTTTGGGGTTCCGAGTATCTCTTTTCCGATGAATTATTCCTCCTTCACTGCATCCCTCGCTCCCTCACATTGACGAATTAACACACAATTTGCGTCCATATGAAATACTCTGGATTCCCTGCATTGTCCTTCTAAATTGAGATACGTTTCTGCTGAAACGATAGGATTTTCTTTGGGGTTCCGAGTATCTCTTTTCCAATGCATTATTCCTCCTTTACTGCATTTCTCGCTCCCTCACATTGACGAATTAACACACAATTTGCGTCCGTATGAAATACTCTGGATTCCCTGCATTGTCCTTCTAAATCGAGATACGTTTCTACGGAAACGATAGGATTTTCTTTGGGGTTCCGTGTATCGCTTATCCGATGCATTTTTCCTCCTTTACTGCATCCCTCGCTCCCTCACATTGACGATTTAACACACAATTTGCGTCCATATGGAATACTCTGGATTCCCTGCATTGTCCTTCTAAATCGAGATACGTTTCTACGGAAACGACAGGATTTTCTTTGGGGTTCCGAGTATCTCACTTCCGATGCATTATTCCCCCTTTACTGCATCCCTCGCTCCCTCACATTGACGAATTAACACACAATTTACGTCCATATCAAATACTCTGGATTCCCTGCATTGTCTTTCAAAATCGAGATACGTTTCTACGGAAACGATAGGATTTACTTTGAGGTTCCGAGTATCTCTTTTCCGATGCATTATTCCTCCTTTACTGCATCCCTCGCTCCCTCACATTGACGAATTAACACACAATTTGCGTCCATATGAAATACTCTGGATTCCCTGCATTGTCCTTCTAAATCGAGATACGTTTCTACGGAAACGAAAGGATTTTCTTTGGGGTTCCGAGTATCTCTTTTCCGATGAATTATTCCTCCTTCACTGCATCCCTCGCTCCCTCACATTGACGAATTAACACACAATTTGCGTCCATATGAAATACTCTGGATTCCCTGCATTGTCCTTCTAAATCGAGATACGTTTCTACGGAAACGAGAGGATTTTCTTTGGGGTTCCGAGTATCTCTTTTCCGATGCATTATTCCTCCTTTACTGCATCCCTCGCTCCCTCACATTGACGAATTAACACACAAATTGCGTCCATATGAAATACTCTGGTTTCCCTGCATTGTCCTTCTAAATCGAGATACGTTTCTACGGAAACGATAGGATTTTCTTTGGGGTTCCGAGTATCTCTTTTCCGAAGCATTATTCCTCCTTTACTGCATCCCTCGCTCCCTCACATTGACGAATTAACACACAATTTGCGTCCATATGAAATTCTCTGGTTTCCCTGCATTGTCCTTCTAAATCGAGATACGTTTCTACGGAAACGATAGGATTTTCTTTGGGGTTCCGAGTATCTCTTTTCCGATGCATTATTCCTCCTTTACTGCATCCCTCGCTCCCTCACATTGACGAATTAACACACAATTTGCGTCCATATGAAATACTCTATATTCCCTGCATTGTCCCTCTTAATCGAGATACGTTTCTACGGAAACGATAGGCTTTTCTTTGGGGTTACTAGCATCTCTTTTCTGATGCATTATTCCTCCTTTACTGCATCCCTCGCTCCCTCACATTGACGAATTAACACACAATTTGCGTCCATATGAAATACTCTGGTTTCCGTGCATTGTCCTTCTAAATCGAGATACGTTCCTACGGAAACGATAGGATTTTCTTTGGGGTTCCGAGTATCTCTTTTCCGATGCATTATTCCTCCTTCACTGCATCCCTCGCTCCCTCACATTGAGGAATTAACACACAATTTGCGGCCATATGAAATACTCTGGATTCCTTGCATTGTCCTTCTAAATTGAGATACGTTTCTACGGAAACGATAGGATTTTCTTTGGGGTTCCGTGTATCGCTTATCCGATGCATTTTTCCTCCTTTACTGCATCCCTCGCTCCCTCACATTGACGAATTAACACACAATTTGCGTCCATATGGAATACTCTGGATTCCCTGCATTGTCCGTCTAAATCGAGATACGTTTCTACGGAAACGACAGGATTTTCTTTGGGGTTCCGAGTATCTCTTTTCCAATGCATTATTCCTCCTTTACTGCATTTCTCGCTCCCTCACATTGACGAATTAACACACAATTTGCGTCCATATGAAATACTCTGGATTCCCTGCATTGTCCTTCTAAATCGAGATACGTTTCTACGGAAACGATAGGATTTTCTTTGGGGTTCCGTGTATCGCTTATCCGATGCATTTTTCCTCCTTTACTGCATCCCTCGCTCCCTCACATTGACGAATTAACACACAATTTGCGTCCATATGGAATACTCTGGATTCCCTGCATTGTCCGTCTAAATCGAGATACGTTTCTACGGAAACGACAGGATTTTCTTTGGGGTTCCGAGTATCTCATTTCCGATGCATTATTCCCCCTTTACTGCATCCCTCGCTCCCTCACATTGACGAATTAACACACAATTTACGTCCATATGAAATACTCTGGATTCCCTGCATTGTCCTTCTAAATCGAGATACGTTTCTACGGAAACGATAGGATTTTCTTTGGGGTTCCGAGTATCTCTTTTCCGATGCATTATTCCTCCTTTACTGCATCCCTCGCTCCCTCACATTGACGAATTAACACACAATTTGCGTCCATATGAAATACTCTGGATTCCCTGCATTGTCCTTCTAAATCGAGATACGTTTCTACGGAAACGATAGGATTTTCTTTGGGGTTCCGAGTATCTCTTTTCCGATGAATTATTCCTCCTTCACTGCATCCCTCGCTCCCTCACATTGACGAATTAACACACAATTTGCGTCCATATGAAATACTCTGGATTCCCTGCATTGTCCTTCTAAATCGAGATACGTTTCTACGGAAACGGGAATATTTTCTTTGGGGTTCCGAGTATCTCTTTTCTGATGCATTATTCCTCCTTTACTGCATCCCTCGCTCCCTCACATTGACGAATTAACACACAATTTGCGTCCATATGAAATACTCTGGTTTCCCTGCATTGTCCTTCTAAATCGAGATACGTTTCTACGGAAACGATAGGATTTTCTTTGGGGTTCCGAGTATCTCTTTTCCGATGCATATTCCTCCTTTACTGCATCCCTCGCTCCCTGACATTGACGAATTAACACACAATTTGCGTCCATATGAAATACTCTGGATTCCTTGCATTGTCCTTCTAAATCGAGATACGTTTCTACGGAAACGATAGGATTTTCTTTGGGGTTCCGTGTATCTCTTTTCCGATGCATTATTCCTCCTTTACTGCATCCCTCGCTCCCTCACATTGACGAATTAACACACACTTTGCGTCCATATGATATACTCTGGAATCCCAACATTGTCCTTCTAAATCGAGATATGTTTCTACGGAAACGATAGGCTTTTCTTTGGGCTTCCGAGTATCTCTTTTCCGATGCATTATTCCTCCTTTACTGCATCCCTCGCTCCCTCACATTGACGAATTAACACACAATTTGCGTCCATATGAAATACTCTGTATTCCCTGCATTGTCCTCCTAAATCGAGATACGTTTCTACGGAAACGATAGGATTTTCTTTGGGGTTCCGAGTGTCTCTTTTCCGATGCATTATTCCTCCTTTACTGCATCCCTCGCTCCCTCACATTGACGAATTAACACACAATTTGCGTCCATGTGAAATACTCTGGATTCCCTGCATTGTCCTTCTAAATCGAGTTACGTTTCTACGGAAACGATAGGATTTTCTTTGGGGTTCCGTGTATCTCTTTTCCGATGCATTATTCCTCCTTTACTGCATCCCTCGCTCCCTCACATTGACGAATTAACACACACTTTGCGTCCATATGATATACTCTGGAATCCCAACATTGTCCTTCTAAATCGAGATATGTTTCTACGGAAACGATAGGATTTTCTTTGGGCTTCCGAGTATCTCTTTTCCGATGCATTATTCCTCCTTTACTGCATCCCTCGCTCCCTCACATTGACGAATTAACACACAATTTGCGTCCATATGAAATACTCTGTATTCCCTGCATTGTCCTCCTAAATCGAGATACGTTTCTACGGAAACGATAGGATTTTCTTTGGGGTTCCGAGTGTCTCTTTTCCGATGCATTATTCCTCCTTTACTGCATCCCTCGCTCCCTCACATTGACGAATTAACACACAATTTGCGTCCATGTGAAATACTCTGGATTCCCTGCATTGTCCTTCTAAATCGAGTTACGTTTCTACGGAAACGATAGGATTTTCTTTGGGGTTCCGAGTATCTCTTTTCCGATGCATTATTCCTCCTTTACTGCATCCCTCGCTAACTCACATTGACGAATTAACACACAATTTGCGTCCATATGAAATTCTCGGGATTCCCTGCATTGTCTTTCTAAATCGAGATACGTTTCTACGGAAACGACAGGATTTTCTTTGGGGTTCCGAGTATCTCACTTCCGATGCATTATTCCCCCTTTACTGCATCCCTCGCTCCCTCACATTGACGAATTAACACACAATTTACGTCCATATCAAATACTCTGGATTCCCTGCATTGTCTTTCAAAATCGAGATACGTTTCTACGGAAACGATAGGATTTACTTTGAGGTTCCGAGTATCTCTTTTCCGATGCATTATTCCTCCTTTACTGCATCCCTCGCTCCCTCACATTGACGAATTAACACACAATTTGCGTCCATATGAAATACTCTGGATTCCCTGCATTGTCCTTCTAAATCGAGATACGTTTCTACGGAAACGAAAGGATTTTCTTTGGGGTTCCGAGTATCTCTTTTCCGATGAATTATTCCTCCTTCACTGCATCCCTCGCTCCCTCACATTGACGAATTAACACACAATTTGCGTCCATATGAAATACTCTGGATTCCCTGCATTGTCCTTCTAAATCGAGATACGTTTCTACGGAAACGAGAGGATTTTCTTTGGGGTTCCGAGTATCTCTTTTCCGATGCATTATTCCTCCTTTACTGCATCCCTCGCTCCCTCACATTGACGAATTAACACACAAATTGCGTCCATATGAAATACTCTGGTTTCCCTGCATTGTCCTTCTAAATCGAGATACGTTTCTACGGAAACGATAGGATTTTCTTTGGGGTTCCGAGTATCTCTTTTCCGAAGCATTATTCCTCCTTTACTGCATCCCTCGCTCCCTCACATTGACGAATTAACACACAATTTGCGTCCATATGAAATTCTCTGGTTTCCCTGCATTGTCCTTCTAAATCGAGATACGTTTCTACGGAAACGATAGGATTTTCTTTGGGGTTCCGAGTATCTCTTTTCCGATGCATTATTCCTCCTTTACTGCATCCCTCGCTCCCTCACATTGACGAATTAACACACAATTTGCGTCCATATGAAATACTCTATATTCCCTGCATTGTCCCTCTTAATCGAGATACGTTTCTACGGAAACGATAGGCTTTTCTTTGGGGTTACTGGCATCTCTTTTCTGATGCATTATTCCTCCTTTACTGCATCCCTCGCTCCCTCACATTGACGAATTAACACACAATTTGCGTCCATATGAAATACTCTGGTTTCCGTGCATTGTCCTTCTAAATCGAGATACGTCCCTACGGAAACGATAGGATTTTCTTTGGGGTTCCGAGTATCTCTTTTCCGATGCATTATTCCTCCTTCACTGCATCCCTCGCTCCCTCACATTGAGGAATTAACACACAATTTGCGGCCATATGAAATACTCTGGATTCCTTGTATTGTCCTTCTAAATTGAGATACGTTTCTACGGAAACGATAGGATTTTCTTTGGGGTTCCGTGTATCGCTTATCCGATGCATTTTTCCTCCTTTACTGCATCCCTCGCTCCCTCACATTGACGAATTAACACACAATTTGCGTCCATATGGAATACTCTGGATTCCCTGCATTGTCCGTCTAAATCGAGATACGTTTCTACGGAAACGACAGGATTTTCTTTGGGGTTCCGAGTATCTCTTTTCCAATGCATTATTCCTCCTTTACTGCATTTCTCGCTCCCTCACATTGACGAATTAACACACAATTTGCGTCCATATGAAATACTCTGGATTCCCTGCATTGTCCTTCTAAATCGAGATACGTTTCTACGGAAACGATAGGATTTTCTTTGGGGTTCCGTGTATCGCTTATCCGATGCATTTTTCCTCCTTTACTGCATCCCTCGCTCCCTCACATTGACGAATTAACACACAATTTGCGTCCATATGGAATACTCTGGATTCCCTGCATTGTCCGTCTAAATCGAGATACGTTTCTACGGAAACGACAGGATTTTCTTTGGGGTTCCGAGTATCTCATTTCCGATGCATTATTCCCCCTTTACTGCATCCCTCGCTCCCTCACATTGACGAATTAACACACAATTTACGTCCATATGAAATACTCTGGATTCCCTGCATTGTCCTTCTAAATCGAGATACGTTTCTACGGAAACGATAGGATTTTCTTTGGGGTTCCGAGTATCTCTTTTCCGATGCATTATTCCTCCTTTACTGCATCCCTCGCTCCCTCACATTGACGAATTAACACACAATTTGCGTCCATATGAAATACTCTGGATTCCCTGCATTGTCCTTCTAAATCGAGATACGTTTCTACGGAAACGATAGGATTTTCTTTGGGGTTCCGAGTATCTCTTTTCCGATGAATTATTCCTCCTTCACTGCATCCCTCGCTCCCTCACATTGACGAATTAACACACAATTTGCGTCCATATGAAATACTCTGGATTCCCTGCATTGTCCTTCTAAATCGAGATACGTTTCTACGGAAACGGGAATATTTTCTTTGGGGTTCCGAGTATCTCTTTTCTGATGCATTATTCCTCCTTTACTGCATCCCTCGCTCCCTCACATTGACGAATTAACACACAATTTGCGTCCATATGAAATACTCTGGTTTCCCTGCATTGTCCTTCTAAATCGAGATACGTTTCTACGGAAACGATAGGATTTTCTTTGGGGTTCCGAGTATCTCTTTTCCGATGCATATTCCTCCTTTACTGCATCCCTCGCTCCCTGACATTGACGAATTAACACACAATTTGCGTCCATATGAAATACTCTGGATTCCTTGCATTGTCCTTCTAAATCGAGATACGTTTCTACGGAAACGATAGGATTTTCTTTGGGGTTCCGTGTATCTCTTTTCCGATGCATTATTCCTCCTTTACTGCATCCCTCGCTCCCTCACATTGACGAATTAACACACACTTTGCGTCCATATGATATACTCTGGAATCCCAACATTGTCCTTCTAAATCGAGATATGTTTCTACGGAAACGATAGGATTTTCTTTGGGCTTCCGAGTATCTCTTTTCCGATGCATTATTCCTCCTTTACTGCATCCCTCGCTCCCTCACATTGACGAATTAACACACAATTTGCGTCCATATGAAATACTCTGTATTCCCTGCATTGTCCTCCTAAATCGAGATACGTTTCTACGGAAACGATAGGATTTTCTTTGGGGTTCCGAGTGTCTCTTTTCCGATGCATTATTCCTCCTTTACTGCATCCCTCGCTCCCTCACATTGACGAATTAACACACAATTTGCGTCCATGTGAAATACTCTGGATTCCCTGCATTGTCCTTCTAAATCGAGTTACGTTTCTACGGAAACGATAGGATTTTCTTTGGGGTTCCGAGTATCTCTTTTCCGATGCATTATTCCTCCTTTACTGCATCCCTCGCTAACTCACATTGACGAATTAACACACAATTTGCGTCCATATGAAATTCTCGGGATTCCCTGCATTGTCCTTCTAAATCGAGATACGTTTCTACGGAAACGATAGGATTTTCTTTGGGGTTCCGAGTATCTCTTTTCCGATGCATTATTCCTCCTTTACTGCATCCCTAGCTCCCTCACATTGACGAATTAACTCACAATTGGCGTCCACATGAAATACTCTGGATTCCCTGAATTTTGTCCTTCTAAATCGAGATACGTTTCTACGGAAACGACAGGATTTTCTTTGGGGTTCCGAGTATCTCTTTTCCGATGCATTATTCCTCCTTTACTGGATCCCTCGCACCCTCACATTGCCGAATTAACACACAAATTGCGTCCATATGAAATACTCTGCGTTCCCTGCATTATCTTTCTAAATCGAGATACGTTTCTACGGAAACGATAGGATTTTCTTTTGGGAGTAGAGTATCTCTTTTCCGATGCATTATTCCTCCTTTACTGCATCCCTCGCTCCCTCACATTGACGAATTAACACACAATTTGCGTCCATATGAAATACTCTGGATTCCCTGTTTTGTCCTTCTAAATGGAGATATGTTACTACGGAAACAATAGGATTTTCTTTGGGGTTCCGAGTATCTCTTTTCCGATGCATTATTCCTCCTTTACTGCATCCCTCGCTCCCTCACATTGACGAATTAACACACAATTTGCGTCCATATGAAATACTCTGGATTCCCTGCATTTTCTTTCTAAATCGAGATGCGTTTCTACGGAAACGATAGGATTTTCTTTGGGGTTCCGAGTATCTCTTTTCCGATGCATTATTCCTCCTTTACTGCATCCCTCGCATCCTCACATTGACGAATTAACACACAATTTGCGTCCATATGAAATACTCTGGATTCCCTGCATTGTCCTTCTAAATCGAGATACGTTTCTACGGAAACGATAGGATTTTCTTTGGGGTTCCGAGTATCTCATTTCCGATGCATTATTCCTCCTTTACTGCATCCCTCGCTCCCTCACATTGACGAATTAACACACAATTTGCGTCCATATGAAATACTGTAGATTCCCTGCATTGTCCTTCTAAATCGAGATACGTTTCTACGGAAACGATAGGATTGTCTTTGGGGTTCCGAGTATCTATTTTCCGATGCATTATTCCTCCTTTACTGCATCCCTCGCCCCCTCACATTGTCGAATTAACACACAATTTGCGTCCATATGAAATACTCTGGATTCCTTGAATTGTCCTTCTAAATCGAGATACCTTTCTACGGAAACGATAGGATTTTCTGTGGGGTTCCGAGTATCGCTTTTCCGATGCATTATACCTCCTTTACTGCATCCCTCGCTCCCTCACATTGACGAATTAACACAGAATTTGCGTCCATATGAAATACTCTGGGTTCCCTGCATTATCTTTCTAAAACGAGATACGTTTCTACGGAAACGATAGGATTTACTTTTGGGAGTCGAGTATCTCTTTTCCGATGCATTATCCCTCCTTTACTGCATCCCTCGCTCCCTCACATTGACGAATTAACACACAATTTGCGTCCATATGATATAGTCTGGATTTCCTGCATTGTCCTTCTAAATTGAGATACGTTTCTACGGAAACGATAGGATTTTCTTTGGGGTTCCGAGTATCTCTTTTCCGATGCATTATTCCTCCTTTACTGCGTTGCTCGCTCCCTCACATTGACAAATTAACACACAATTTGCGTCCATATGAAATACTCTGGATTGCCTGCATTGTCCTTCTAAATCGAGATACATCTCTACGGAAACGATAGGATTTTCTTTGGGGTTCCGTGTATCGCTTATCCGATGCATTTTTCCTCCTTTACTGCATCCCTCGCTCCCTCACATTGACGAATTAACACACAATTTGCGTCCATATGGAATACTCTGGATTCCCTGCATTGTCCTTCTAAATCGAGATACGTTTCTACGGAAACGATAGGATTTTCTTTGGGGTTCCGAGTATCTCTTTTCCGATGCATTATTCCCCCTTTACTGCATCCCTCGCTCCCTCACATTGACGAATTAACACACAATTTGCGTCCATATGAAGTACTCTGGATTCCCTGCATTGTCCTTCTAACTCGAGATACGTTTCTATGGAAACGATAGGATTTTCTTTGGGGTTCCGAGTATCTCTTTTCCGATGCATTATTCCTCCTTTACTGCATCCCTCGCTCCCTCACATTGACGAATTAACACACAATTTGCGTCCATATGAAATACTCTGGGTTCCCTGCATTATCTTTCTAAATCGAGATACGTTTCTACGGAAACGATAGGATTTTCTTTTGGGAGTCGAGTATCTCTTTCCCGATGCATTATTCCTCCTTTACTGCATCCCTCGCTTCCTCACATTGACGAATTAACACACAATTTGCGTCCATATGAAATACTCTCGATTCCCTGCTTTGTCCTTCTAAATGGAGACACGTTTCTACGGAAACGATAGGATTTTCTTTGGGGTTCCGAGTATCTCTTTTCCGATGCATTATTCCTCCTTTACTGCATCCCTCGCTCCCTCACATTGACGAATTAACACACAATTTGCGTCCATATGAAATACTCTGGATTCCCTGCATTGTCCTTCTAAATCGAGATACGTTTCTACGGAAACGATAGGATTTTCTTTGGGTTTCCACGTATCTCTTTTCCGATGCATTATTCCTCCTTTACTGCATCCCTCGCTTCCTCACATTGACGAATTACCACACAATTTGCGTCCATATGAAATACTCTGGATTCCCTGCACTGTCCTTCTAAATCGAGATACGTTTCTACGGAAACGACAGGATTTTCTTTGGGGTTCCGAGTATCTCATTTCCGATGCATTATTCCCCCTTTACTGCATCCCTCGCTCCCTCACATTGACGAATTAACACACAATTTACGTCCATATGAAATACTCTGGATTCCCTGCATTGTCCTTCTAAATCGAGATACGTTTCTACGGAAACGATAGGATTTTCTTTGGGGTTCCGAGTATCTCTTTTCCGAAGCATTATTCCTCCTTTACTGCATCCCTCGCTCCCTCACATTGACGAATTAACACACAATTTGCGTTCATATGAAATACTCTGGTATCCCTGCATTGTCCTTCTAAATCGAGATACGTTTCTACGGAAACGATAGGATTTTCTTTGGGGTTCCGAGTATCTCTTTTCCGATGCATTATTCCTCCTTTACTGCATCCCTCGCTCCCTCACATTGACGAATTAACACACAATTTGCGTCCATATGAAATACTCTATATTCCCTGCATTGTCCCTCTTAATCGAGATACGTTTCTACGGAAACGATAGGATTTTCTTTGGGGTTCCGAGCATCACTTTTCCGATGCATTATTCCTCCTTTACTGCATCCCTCGCTCCCTCACATTGACGAATTAACACACAATTTGCGTCCATATGAAATACTCTGGATTCCCTGCATTGTCCTTCTAAATCGAGATACGTTTCTACAGAAACGATAGGATTTTCTTTGGGGTTCCGAGTATCTCTTTACCGATGCATTATTCCTCCTTCACTGCATCCCTCGCTCCCTCACATTGACGAATTAACACACAATTTGCGTCCATATGAAATACTCTGGATTCCCTGCATTGTCCTTCTAAATCGAGATACGTTTCTACGGAAACGGGAAGATTTTCTTTGGGGTTCCGAGTATCTCTTTTCCGATGCATTATTCCTCCTTTACTGCATCCCTCGCTCCCTCACATTGACGAATTAACACACAATTTGCGTCCATATGAAATACTCTGGTTTCCCTGCATTGTCCTTCTAAATCGAGATTCGTTTCTACGGAAACGATAGGATTTTCTTTGGGGTTCCGAGTATCTCTTTTCCGATGCATATTCCTCCTTTACTGCATCCCTCGCTCCCTGACATTGACGAATTAACACACAATTTGCGTCCATATGAAATACTCTGGATTCCCTGCATTGTCCTTCTAAATTGAGATACGTTTCTACGGAAACGATAGGATTTTCTTTGGGGTTCCGTGTATCTCTTTTCCGATGCATTATTCCTCCTTTACTGCATCCCTCGCTCCCTCACATTGACGAATTAGCACACACTTTGCGTCCATATGATATACTCTGGATTCCCTACATTGTCCTTTTAAATCGAGATATGTTTCTACGGAAACGATAGGATTTCCTTTGGGGTTCCGAGTATCTCTTTTCCGATGCATTATTCCTCCTTTACTCCATCCCTCGCTTCCTCACATTGACGAATTATCTCACAATTGGCGTCCACATGAAATACTCTGGATTCCCTGAATTTTGTCCTTCTAAATCGAGATACGTTTCTACGGAAACGATAGGATTTTCTTTGGGGTTCCGAGTATCTCTTTTCCGATGCATTATTCCTCCTTTACTGCATCCCTCGCACCCTCACATTGCCGAATTAACACACAAATTGCGTCCATATGAAATACTCTGCGTTCCCTGCATTATCTTTCTAAATCGAGATACGTTTCTACGGAAACGATAGGATTTTCTTTTGGGAGTAGAGTATCTCTTTTCCGATGCATTATTCCTCCTTTACTGCATCCCTCGCTCCCTCACATTGACGAATTAACACACAATTTGCGTCCATATGAAATACTCTGGATTCCCTGTTTTGTCCTTCTAAATGGAGATATGTTACTATGGAAACGATAGGATTTTCTTTGGGGTTCCGAGTATCTCTTTTCCGATGCATTATTCCTCCTTTACTGCATCCCTCTCTCCCTCACATTGACGAATTAACACACAATTTGCGTCCATATGAAATACTCTGGATTCCCTGCATTGTCCTTCTAAATCGAGATACGTTTCTACGGAAACGATAGGATTTTCTTTGGGGTTCCACGTATCTCTTTTCCGATGCATTATTCCTCCATTACTGCATCTCTCGCATCCTCACATTGACGAATTAACACACAATTTGCGTCCATATGAAATACTCTGGATTCCCTGCATTGTCCTTCTAAATCGAGATACGTTTCTACGGAAATGATAGGATTTTCTTTGGGGTTCCGAGTATCTCTTTTCCGATGCATTATTCCTCCTTTACTGCATCCCTCGCTCCCTCACATTGACGAATTAACACACAATTTGCGTAGATATGAAATACTGTGGATTCCCTGCATTGTCCTTCTAAATAGAGATACGTTTCTACGGAAACGATAGGATTTTCTTTGGGGTTCCGAGTATCTATTTTCCGATGCATTATTCCTCCTTTACTGCATCACTCGCTCCCTCACATTGACGAATTAACACACAATTTGCGTCCATATGAAATACTCTGGGTTCCCTGCATTATCTTTCTAAAACGAGATACGTTTCTACGGAAACGATAGGATTTACTTTTGGGAGTCGAGTATCTCTTTTCCGATGCATTATTCCTCCTTTACTGCATCCCTCGCTCCCTCACATTGACGAATTAACACACAATTTGCGTCCATATGATATAGTCTGGATTTCCTGCATTGTCCTTCTAAATTGAGATACGATTCTACGGAAACGATAGGATTTTCTATGGGGTTCCGAGTATCTCTTTTCCGATGCATTATTCCTCCATTACTGCATTTCTCGCTCCCTCACATTGACAAATTAACACACAATTTGCGTCCATATGAAATACTCTGGTTTCCCTGCATTGTCCTACTAAATCGAGATACGTTTCTACGGAAACGATAGGATTTTCTTTGGGGTTCCGAGTATCTCTTTTCCGATGCATTATTCCTCCTTTACTGCATCCCTCGCTCCCTCACATTGACGAATTAACACACAATTTGCGTCCATATGAAATACTCTATATTCCCTGCATTGTCCCTCTTAATCGAGATACGTTTCTACGGAAACGATAGGATTTTCTTTGGGGTTCCGAGCATCTCTTTTCCGATGCATTATTCCTCCTTTACTGCATCCCTCGCTCCCTCACATTGACGAAATAACACACAATTTGCGTCCATATGAAATACTCTGGATTCCCTGCATTGTCCTTCTAAATCGAGATACGTTTCTACGGAAACGATAGGAATTTCTTTGGGGTTCCGAGTATCTCTTTTCCGATGCATTATTCCTCCTTCACTGCATCCCTCGCTCCCTCACATTGATGAATTAACACACAATTTGCGGCCATATGAAATACTCTGGATTCCCTGCATTGTCCTTCTAAATCGAGATACGTTTCTACGGAAACGGGAAGATTTTCTTTGGGGTTCCGAGTATCTCTTTTCCGATGCATTATTCCTCCTTTACTAAATCCCTCGCTCCCTCACATTGACGAATTAACACACAATTTGCGTCCATATGAAATACTCTGGTTTCCCTGCATTGTCCTTCTAAATCGAGATACGTTTCTACAGAAACGATAGGATTTTCTTTGGGATTCCGAGTATCTCTTTTCCGATGCATATTCCTCCTTTACTGCATCCCTCGCTCCCTGACATTGACGAATTAACACACAATTTGCGTCCATATGAAATACTCTGGATTCCCTGCATTGTCCTTCTAAATCGAGATACGTTTCTACGGAAACGATAGGATTTTCTTTGGGGTTCCGTGTATCTCTTTTCCGATGCATTATTCCTCCTTTACTGCATCCCTCGCTCCCTCACATTGACGAATTAACACACACTTTGCGTCCATATGATATACTCTGGATTCCCTACATTGTCCTTCTAAATCGAGATATGTTTCTACGGAAACGATAGGATTTTCTTTGGGCTTCCGAGTATCTCTTTTCCGATGCATTATTCCTCCTTTACTGCATCCCTCGCTCCCTCACATTGACGAATTAACACACAATTTGCGTCCATATGAAATACTCTGTATTCCCTGCATTGTCCTCCTAAAGCGAGATACGTTTCTACGGAAACGATAGGATTTTCTTTGGGGTTCCGAGTATCTCTTTTCCGATGCATTCTTCCTCCTTTACTGCATCCCTCGCTCCCTCACATTGACAAATTAACTCACAATTTGCGTCCATATGAAATACTCTGGACTCCCTGTTTTGTCCTTCTAAATGGAGATATGTTACTACGGAAACGATAGGATTTTCTTTGGGGTTCCGAGTATCTCTTTTCCGATGCATTATTCCTCCTTTACTGCATCCCTCGCTACCTCACATTGACGAATTAACACACAATTTGCGTCCTTATGAAATACTCTGGATTCCCTGCATTGTCCTTCTAAATCGAGATACGTTTCTACGGAAACGATAGGATTTTCTTTTGGGTTCCACGTATCACTTTTCCGATGCATTATTCCTCCTTTACTGCATCCCTCGCATCCTCACATTGACGAATTAACACACAATTTGCGTCCATATGAAATACTCTGGATTCCCTGCATTGTTCTTCTAAATCGAGATACGTTTCTACGGAAACGATAGGATTTTCTTTGGGGTTCCGAGTATCTCTTTTCCGATGCATTATTCCTCCTTTACTGCATCCCTCGCTCCCTCACATTGACGAATTAACACACAATTTGCGTCCATATGAAATACTGTGGATTCCCTGCATTGTCCTTCTAAATCGAGATACGTTTCTACGGAAACGATAGGATTTTCTTTGGGGTTCCGAGAATCTATTTTCCGATGCATTATTCCTCCTTTACTGCATCCCTCGCTCCCTCACATTGACGAATTAACACACAATTTGCGTCCATATGAAATACTCTGGATTCCTTGAATTGTCCTTCTAAATCGAGATACCTTTCTACGGAAACGATAGGATTTTCTCTGGGGTTCCGAGTATCTCTTTTCTGATGCATTATACCTCCTTTACTGCATCCCTCGCTCCCTCACATTGACGAATTAACACACAATTTGCGTCCATATGAAATACTCTGGGTTCCCTGCATTATCTTTCTAAAACGAGATACGTTTCTACGGAAACGAAAGGATTTACTTTTGGGAGTCGAGTATCTCTTTTCCGATGCATTATTCCTCCTTTACTGCATCCCTCGCTCCCTCACATTGACGAATTAACACACAATTTGCGTCCATATGATATACTCTGGATTTCCTGCATTGTCCTTCTAAATTGAGATACGTTTCTAGGGAAACGATAGGATTTTCTTTGGGGTTCCGAGTATCTCTTTTCCGATGCATTACTCCTCCTTTACTGCATCCCTCGCTCCCTCACATTGACAAATTAATACACAATTTGCGTCCATATGAAATACTCTGGATTCCCTGCATTGTCCTTCTAAATCGAGATACATTTCTACGGAAACGATAGGATTTCCTTTGGGGTTCCGTGTATCGCTTATCCGATGCATTTTTCCTCCTTTACTGCATCCCTCGCTCCCACACATTGACGAATTAACACACAATTTGCGTCCATATGGAATACTCTGGATTTCCTGCATTGTCCTTCTAAATCGAGATACGTTTCTACGGAAACGATAGGATTTTCTTTGGGGTTCCGAGTATCTCTTTTCCGATGCATTATTCCCCCTTTACTGCATCCCTCGCTTCCTCACATTGACGAATTAACACACAATTTGCGTCCATATGAAATACTCTCGATTCCCTGCATTGTCCTTCTAACTCGAGATACGTTTCTACGGAAACGATAGGATTTTCTTTGGGGTTCCGAGTATCTCTTTTCCGATGCGTTATTCCTCCTTTACTGCATCCCTCGCTAACTCACATTGACGAATTAACACACTATTTGCGTCCATATGAAATACTCTGGGTTCCCTGCATTATCTTTCTAAATCGAGATACGTTTCTACGGAAACGATAGGATTTTCTTTTGGGAGTCGAGTATCTCTTTTCCGATGCATTATTCCTCCTTTACTGCATCCCTCGCTCCCTCACATTCTCGAATTAACACACAATTTGCGTCCATATGAAATACTCTCGATTCCCTGCTTTGTCCTTCTAAATGGAGACACGTTTCTACGGAAACGATAGGATTTTCTTTGGGGTTCCGAGTATCTCTTTTCCGATGCATTATTCCTCCTTTACTGCATCCCTCGCTCCCTCACGTTGACGAATTAACACACAATTTGCGTCCATATGAAATACTCTGGATTCCCTGCATTGTCCTTCCAAATCGAGATACGTTTCTACGGAAACGATAGGATTTTCTTTGGGGTTCCACGTATCCCTTTTCCGATGCATTATTCCTCCTTTACTGCATCCTTCGCTTCCTCACATTGACGAATTAACACACAATTTGCGTCCATATGAAATACTCTGGATTCCCTGCACTGTCCTTCTAAATAGAGATACGTTTCTACGGAAACGATAGGATTTTCTTTGGGGTTCCGAGTATCTCTTTTCCGATGCATTATTCCTCCTTTACTGCATCCCTCGCTCCCTCACATTGACGAATTAACACACAATTTGCGTCCATATGAAATACTCTGGATTCCCTGCATTGTCCTTCTAAATCGAGATACGTTTCTACGGAAACGATAGGATTTTCTTTGGGGTTCCGAGTATCTCTTTTCCGAAGCATTATTCCTCCTTTACTGCATCCCTCGCTCCCTCACATTGACGAAATAACACACAATTTGCGTCCATATGAAATACTCTGGATTCCCTGCATTCTCCTTCTTAATCGAGATACGTTTCTACGGAAACGATTGAATTTTCTTTGGGGTTCCGAGTATCTATTTTCCGATGCATTATTCCTCCTTTACTGCATCCCTCGCTCCCTCACATTGACAAATTAACACACAATTTGCGTCCATATGAAATACTCTGGGTTCCCAGCATTATCTTTCTAAAACGAGATACGTTTCTACGGAAACGATAGGATTTACTTTTGGGAGTCGAGTATCTCTTTTCCGATGCATTATTCCTCCTTTACTGCATCCCTCGCTCCCTCACATTGACGAATTAACACACAATTTGCGTCCATATGATATAGTCTGGATTTCCTGCATTGTCCTTCTAAATTGAGATACGTTTCTACGGAAACGATAGAATTTTCTTTGGGGTTCCGAGTATCTCTTTTCCGATGCATTATTCCTCCTTTACTGCATTTCTCGCTCCCTCACATTGACAAATTAACACACAATTTACGTCCATATGAAATACTCTGGTTTCCCTGCATTGTCCTTCTAAATCGAGATACATTTCTACGGAAACGATAGGATTTTCTTTGGGGTTCCGTGTATCGCTTATCCGATGCATTTTTCCTCCTTTACTGCATCCCTTGCTCCCTCACATTGACGAATTAACACACAATTTGCGTCCATATGGAATACTCTGGATTCCCTGCATTGTCCTTCTAAATCGAGATACGTTTCTACGGAAACGATAGAATTTTCTTTGGGGTTCTGAGTATCTCTTTTCCGATGCATTATTCCCCCTTTACTGCATCCCTCGCTCCCTCACATTGACGAATTAACACACAATTTGCGTCCAAATGAAATACTCTGGATTCCCTGCATTGTCCTTCTAACTCGAGATACGTTTCTACGGAAACGATAGGATTTTCTTTGGGGTTCCGAGTATCTCTTTTCCGATGCATTATTCCTCCTTTACTGCATCCCTCGCTCCCTCACATTGACGAATTAACTCACAATTTGCGTCCACATGAAATACTCTGGATTCCCTGCATTGTCCTTCTAAATCGAGATACGTTTCTACGGAAACGACAGGATTTTCTTTGTGGTTCCGAGTATCTCTTTTCCGATGCATTATTCCTCCTTTACTGCATCCCTCGCTCCCTCACATTGCCGAATTAACACACAAATTGCGTCCATATGAAATACTCTGGGTTCCCTGCATTATCTTTCTAAATCGAGATACGTTTCTACGGAAACGATTGGATTTTCTTTTGGGAGTCGAGTATCTCTTTTCCGATGCATTATTCCTCCTTTACTGCATCCCTCGCTCCCTCACATTGACGAATTAACACACAATTTGCGTCCATATGAAATACTCTCGATTCTCTGCTTTGTCCTTCTAAATGGAGATACGTTTCTACGGAAACGATAGGATTTTCTTTGGGGTTCCGAGTATCTCTTTTCCGATGCATTATTCCTCCTTTACTGCATCCCTCGCTCCCTCACATTGACGAATTAACACACAATTTGCGTCCATATGAAATACTCTGGATTCCCTGCATTGTCCTTCTAAATCGAGATACGTTTCTACGGAAACGATAGGATTTTCTTTGGGGTTCCACGTATCTCTTTTCCGATGCATTATTCCTCCTTTACTGCATCCCTCGCTTCCTCACATTGACGAATTAACACACAATTTGCGTCCGTATGAAATACTCTGGATTCCCTGCATTGTCCTTCTAAATCGAGATACGTTTCTACGGAAACGATAGGATTTTCTTTGGGGTTCCGAGTATCTCTTTTCCGATGCATTATTCCTCCTTTACTGCATCCCTCTCTCCCTCACATTGACGAATTAACACACAATTTGCGTCCATATGAAATACTGTGGATTCCATGCATTGTCCTTCTAAAGCGAGATACGCTTCTACGGAAACGATAGGATTTTCTTTGGGGTTCCGAGTATCTATTTTCAGATGCATTATTCCTCCCTTACTGCATCCCTCGCTCCCTCACATTGACGAATTAACACACAATTTGCGTCCATATGAAATACTCTGGATTCCTTGCATTGTCCTTCTAAATCGAGATACGTTTATACGGAAACGATAGGATTTTCTGTGGGGTTCCGAGTTTCTCTTTTCCGATGCATTATTCCTCCTTTACTGCATCCCTCGATCCCTCACATTGACGAATTAACACACAATTAGCATCCATATGAAATACTCTGGGTTCCCTGCATTATCTTTCTAAAACGAGATACGTTTCTACGGAAACGATAGGATTTTCTTTTGGGAGTCGAGTATCTCTTTTCCGAAGCATTGTTCCTCCTTTACTGCATCTATTCCTCCTTTACTGCATCCCTCGCTCCCTCACATTGACGAATTAACACACAATTTGCGTCCATATGAAATACTCTGGATTCGCTGCATTATCCTTCTTAATCGAGATACGTTTGTACGGAAACGATAGGATTATCTTTGGGGTTCCGAGAATCTCTTTTCCGATGCATTATTCCTCCTTTACTGCATCCCTCGCTCCCTCACATTGACGAATTAACACACAATTTGCGACCATATGAAATACTCTGGGTCCCTGCATTATCTTTCTAAAACGAGATACGTTTCTACGGAAACGATAGGATTTTCTTTTGGGAGTCTAGTATCTCTTTTCCGATGCATTATTCCTCCTTTACTGCATCCCTCGCTCCCTCACATTGACGAATTAACACACAATTTGCGTCCATATGATATAGTCTGGATTCCCTGCATTGTCCTTCTAAATTGAGATACGTTTCTACGGAAACGAAAGGAATTTCTTTGGGGTTCCGAGTATCTCTTTTCCAATGCATTATTCCTCCTTTACTGCATTTCTCGCTCCCTAACATTGACGAATTAACACACAATTTGCGTCCATATGAAATACTCTGGATTCCCTGCATTGTCCTTCTAAATCGAGATACGTTTCTACGGAAACGATAGGATTTTCTTTGGGGTTCCGTGTATCGCTTATCCGATGCATTTTTCCTCCTTTACTGCATCCCTAGCTCCCTCACATTGACGAATTAACACACAATTTGCGTCCATATGGAATACTCTGGATTCCCTGCATTGTCCTTCTAAATCGAGATACGTTTCAACGGAATCGATAGGATTTTCTTTGGGCTTCCGAGTATCTCTTTTCCGATGCATTATTCCACCTTTACTGCATCCCTCGCTCCCTCACATTGACGAATTAACACACAATTTGCGTCCATATGATATACTCTGGATTCCCTGCATTGTCCTTCTAAATCGAGATACGTTTCTATGGAAACGATAGGATTTTCTTTGGGGTTCCGAGTATCTCTTTTCCGATGCTTTGTTCCTCCTTTATTGCATCTATTCCTCCTTTTCTGCATCCCTCGCTCCCTCACATTGACGAATTAACACACAATTTGCGTCCATATGATGTTGTTGTTGTTGTTGTGGTCTTCAGTCCTGAGACTGGTTTGATGCAGCTCTCCATGCTACTCTATCCTGTGCAAGCTTCTTCATCTCCCAGTACCTACTGCAACCTACATCCTTCTGAATCTGCTTAGTGTATTGATCTCTTGGTCTCCCTCTACGATTTTTACCCTCCACGCTGCCCTCCAATGCTAAATTTGTGATCCCTTGATGCCTCAAAACATGTCTTACCAACCGATCCCTTCTTCTAGTCAAGTTGTGCCACAAACTTCTCTTCTCCCCAATCCTAGTCAATACCTCCTCATTAGTTACGTGGTCTACCCACCTTATCTTCAGCATTCTTCTGTAGCACCACATTTCGAAAGCTTCTATTCTCTTCTTGTCCAAACTAGTTATCGTCCATGTCTCACTTCCATACATGGCTACACTCCATACAAATACTTTCAGAAACGACTTCCTGACACCTAAATCTATACTCGATGTTAACAAATTTCTCTTCTTGAGAAACGCTTTCCTTGCCATTGCCAGTCTACATTTTATATCCTCTCTACTTCGACCATCATCGGTTATTTTACTCCCTAAATAGCAAAACTCCTTTACTACTTTAAGTGTCTCATTTCCTAATCTAATTCCCTCAGCATCACCCGACTTAATTTGACTACATTCCATTATCCTCGTTTTGCTTTTGTTGATGTTCATCTTATATCCTCCTTTCAAGACATTGTCCATTCCGTTCAACTGCTCTTCCAAGTCCTTTGCTGTCTCTGACAGAATTACAATGTCATCGGCGAACCTCAAAGTTTTTACTTCTTCTCCATGAATTTTAATACCTACTCCGAACTTTTCTTTTGTTTCCTTTACTGCTTGCTCAATATACAGATTGAATAACATCGGGGAGAGGCTACAACCCTGTCTCACTCCTTTCCCAACCACTGCTTCCCTTTCATGCCCCTCGACTCTTATAACTGCCATCTGGTTTCTGTACAAATTGTAAATAGCCTTTCGCTCCCTGTATTTTACCCCTGCCACCTTCAGAATTTGAAAGAGAGTATTCCAGTCAACATTGTCAAAAGCTTTCTCTAAGTCTACAAATGCTAGAAACGTAGGTTTGCCTTTTCTTAATCTTTCTTCCAAGATAAGTCGTAAGGTCAGTATTGCCTCACGTGTTCCAACATTTCTACGGAATCCAAACTGATCTTCCCCGAGGTCGGCTTCTACCAGTTTTTCCATTCGTCTGTAAAGAATTCGCGTAAGTATTTTGCAGCTGTGACTTATTAAACTGATAGTTCGGTAATTTTCACATCTGTCAACACCTGCTTTCTTTGGGATTGGAATATTATATTCTTCTTGAAGTCTGAGGGTATTTCACCTGTCTCATACATCGTGCTCACCAGATGGTAGAGTTTTGTCATGACTGGCTCTCCCGAGGCCATCAGTAGTTCTAGTGGAATGTTGTCTACTCCCGGGGCCTTGTTTCGACTCAGGTCTTTCAGTGCTCTGTCAAACTCTTCACGCAGTATCTTATCTCCCATTTCGTCTTCATCTACATCCTCTTCCATTTCCATAATATTGTCCTCGAGTACATCTCCCTTGTATAAACCCTCTATATACTCCTTCCACCTTTCTGCCTTCCCTTCTTTGCTTAGAACTGGGTTTCCATCTGAGCTCTTGATATTCATACAAGTGGTTCTCTTCTCTCCAAAGGTCTCTTTAATTTTCCTGTAGGCAGTATCTATCTTACCCCTAGTGAGACAAGCCTCTACATCCTTACATTTGTCCTCTAGCCATCCCTGCTTAGCCATTTTGCACTTCATGTCGATTTCATTTTTGAGACGTTTGTATTCCTTTTTGGCTGCTTCATTTACTGCATTTTTATATTTTCTCCTTTCATCAATTAAATTCAATATTTCTTCTGTTACCCAAGGATTTCTATTAGCCCTCGTCTTTTTACCTACTTGATCGTCTGCTGCCTTCACCACTTCATCCCTCAGAGCTACCCATTCTTCTTCTACTGTATTTCTTTCCCCCATTCCTGTCAATTGTCCCCTTATGCTCTCCCTGAAACTCTCTACAACCTCTGGTTCTTTCAGTTTATCCAGGTCCCATCTCCTTAAATTCCCACCTTTTTGCAGTTTCTTCAGTTTCAATCTGCAGTTCATAACCAATAGATTGTGGTCAGAATCCACATCTGCCCCAGGAAATGTCTTACAATTTAAAACCTGGTTCCTAAATCTCTGTCTTACCATTATATAATCTATCTGAAACCTGTCAGTATCTCCTGGCTTCTTCCATGTATACAGCCTCCTTTCATGATTCTTGAACCAAGTGTTAGCTATGATTAAGTTATGCTCTGTGCAAAATTCTACAAGGCGGCTTCCTCTTTCATTCCTTCCCCCCAATCCATATTCACCTACTATATTTCCTTCACTCCCTTTTCCTACTGACGAATTCCAGTCACCCATGACTATTAAATTTTCGTCTCCCTTCACTACCTGAATAATTTCTTTTATCTCGTCATACATTTCATCTATTTCTTCATCATCTGCAGAGCTAGTTGGCATATAAACTTGTACTACTGTAGTAGGCATGGGCTTTGTGTCTATCTTGGCCACAATAATGCGTTCACTATGCTGTTTGTAGTAGCTAACCCGCACTCCTATTTTTTTATTCATTATTAAACCTACTCCTGCATTACCCCTATTTGATTTTGTATTTATAACCCTGTAATCACCTGACCAAAAGTCTTGTTCCTCCTGCCACCGAACTTCACTAATTCCCACTATATCTAACTTTAACCTATCCATTTCCCTTTTCAAATTTTCTAACCTACCTGCCCGATTAAGTGATCTGACATTCCACGCTCCGATCCGTAGAACGCCAGTTTTCTTTCTCCTGATAACGACGTCCTCTTGAGTAGTCCCCGCCCGGAGATCCGAATGGGGGACTATTTTACCTCCGGAATATTTTACCCAAGAGGACGCCATCATCATTTAATCATACAGTAGAGCTGCATGTCCTATATATATATATGATATAGTCTGGATTCCCTGCATTGTCCTTCTAAATTGAGATACGTTTCTACGGAAACGATAGGAATTTCTTTGGGGTTCCGAGTATCTCTTTTCCAATGCATTATTCCTCCTTTACTGCATTTCTCGCTCCCTCACATTGACGAATTAACACACAATTTGCGTCCATATGAAATACTCTGGATTCCCTGCATTGTCCTTCTAAATCGACATACGTTTCTACGGAACGATAGGATTTTCTTTTGGGAGTCGAGTATCTCTTTTCCGATGCATTATTCCTCCTTTACTGTATCCCTCGCTCCCTCACATTGACGAATTAACACACAATTTGCGTCCATATGAAATACTCTGGATTCCCTGCATTGTCCTTCTAATTCGAGATACGTTTCTACGGAAACGATAGGATTTTCTTTGGGGTTCCACGTATCTCTTTTCCGATGCATTATTCCTCCTTTACTGCATCCCTCGCTTCCTCACATTGACGAATTAACACACAATTTGCGTCCATATGAAATACTGTGGATTCCCTGCATTGTCCTTCTAAATCGAGATACGTTTCTACGGAAACGATAGGATTTTCTGTGGGGTTCCGAGTATCTCTTTTCCGATGCATTATTCCTCCTTTACTGCATCCCTCGCACCCTCAAATTGACGAATTAACACACAATTAGCGTCCATATGAAATACTCTGTGTTCCCTGCATTATCTTTCTAAAACGAGATACGTTTCTACGGAAACGATAGGATTTTCTTTTGAGAGTCGAGTATCTCTTTTCCGATGCATTATTCCTCCTTTACTGCATCTATTCCTCCTTTACTGCATCCCTCGCTCCCTCACATTGACGAATTAACACACAATTTGCGTCCATATGAAATACTCTGGATTCCTTGCATTGTCCTTCTAAATCGAGATACGTTTATACGGAAACGATAGGATTTTCTGTGGGGTTCCGAGTTTCTCTTTTCCGATGCATTATTCCTCCTTTACTGCATCCCTCGCTCCCTCACATTAACGAATTAACACACAATTTGCGTCCATATGAAATACTCTGGGTTCCCTGCATTATCTTTCTAAAACGAGATACGTTTCTACGGAAACGATAGGATTTTCTTTTGGGAGTCGAGTATCTTTTTTCCGATGCATTGTTCCTCCTTTACTGCATCTATTCCTCCTTTACTGCATCCCTCGCTCCCTCACATTGACGAATTAACACACAATTTGCGTCCATATGAAATACTCTGGATTCGCTGCATTGTCCTTCTTAATCGAGATACGTTTGTACGGAAACGATAGGATTATCTTTGGGGTTCCGAGAATCTCTTTTCCGATGCATTCTTCCTCCTTTACTGCATCCCTCGCTCCCTCACATTGACGAATTAACACACAATTTGCGACCATATGAAATACTCTGGGTCCCTGCATTATCTTTCTAAAACGAGATACGTTTCTACGGAAACGATAGGATTTTCTTTTGGGAGTCTAGTATCTCTTTTCCGATGCATTATTCCTCCTTTACTGCATCCCTCGCTCCCTCACATTGACGAATTAACACACAATTTGCGTCCATATGAAATACTCTGGATTCCCTGCATTGTCCTTCTAAATCGAGATACGTTTCTACGGAAACGATAGGATTTTCTTTGGGGTTCCGTGTATCGCTTATCCGATGCATTTTTCCTCCTTTACTGCATCCCTAGCTCCCTCACATTGACGAATTAACACACAATTTGCGTCCATATGGAATACTCTGGATTCCCTGCATTGTCCTTCTAAATCGAGATACGTTTCAACGGAATCGATAGGATTTTCTTTGGGGTTCCGAGTATCTCTTTTCCGATGCATTATTCCTCCTTTACTGCATCCCTCGCTCCCTCACATTGACGAATTAACACACAATTTGCGTCCATATGAAATACTCTGGATTCCCTACATTGTCCTTCTTAATCGAGATACGTTTCTACGGAAACGATAGGATTTTCTTTGGGGTTCCGAGTATCTCTTTTCCGATGCATTATTCCTCCTTTACTGCATCCCTCGCTCCCTCACATTGACGAATTAACACACAATTTGCGTCCATATGAAATACTCTGGGTTCCCTGCATTATATTTCTAAAACGAGATACGTTTCTACGGAAACGATAGGATTTTCTTTTGGGAGTCGAGTATCTCTTTTCCGATGCATTATTCCTCCTTTACTGCATCCCTCGCTCCCTCACATTGACGAATTAACACACAATTTGCGTCCATACGAAATACTCTGGATTCCCTGCATTGTCCTTCTAATTCGAGATACGTTTCTACGGAAACGATAGGATTTTCTTTGGGGTTCCACGTATCTCTTTTCCGATGCATTATTCCTCCTTTACTGCATCCCTCGCTTCCTCACATTGACGAATTAACACACAATTTGCGTCCATATGAAATACTGTGGATTCCCTGCATTGTCCTTCTAAATCGAGATACGTTTCTACGGAAACGATAGGATTTTCTGTGGGGTTCCGAGTATCTCTTTTCCGATGCATTATTCCTAATTTACTGCATCCCTCGCACCCTAACATTGACGAATTAACACACAATTTGCGACCATATGAAATACTCTGGGTCCCTGCATTTTCTTTCTAAAACGAGATACGTTTCTACGGAAACGATAGGATTTTCTTTTGAGAGTCGAGTATCTCTTTTCCGATGCATTATTCCTCCTTTACTGCATCTATTCCTCCTTTACTGCATCCCTCGCTCCCTCACATTGACGAATTAACACACAATTTGCGTCCATATGAAATACTCTGGATTCCCTGCACTGTCCTTCTAAATCGAGATACGTTTCTACGGAAACGAAAGGATTTTCTTTGGGGTTCCCAGTATCTCTTTTCCGATGCATTATTCCTCCTTCACTGCATCCCTCGCTCGCTCACATTGACGAATTAACACACAATTTGCGTCCATATGAAATAGTCTGGATTCCCTGCATTGTCCTTCTAAATCGAGATACGTTTCTACGGAAATGAGAGGATTTTCTTTGGGGTTCCGAGTATCTCTTTTCCGATGCATTATTCCTCCTTTACTGCATCCCTCGCTCCCTCACATTGACGAATTAACACACAATTTGCGTCCATATGAAATACTCTGGTTTCCCTGCATTGTCCTTCTAAATCGACATACGTTTCTACGGAAACGATAGGATTTTCTTTGGGGTTCCGAGTATCTCTTTTCCGATGCATTATTCCTCCTTTACTGCATCCCTCGCTCCCTCACATTGACGAATTAACACACAATTTGCGTCCATATGAAATACTCTGGATTCCCTACATTGTCCTTCTTAATCGAGATACGTTTCTACGGAAACGATAGGATTTTCTTTGGGGTTCCGAGTATCTCTTTTCCGATGCATTATTCCTCCTTTACTGCATCCCTCGCTCCCTCACATTGACGAATTAACACACAATTTGCGTCCATATGAAATACTCTGGGTTCCCTGCATTATATTTCTAAAACGAGATACGTTTCTACGGAAACGATAGGATTTTCTTTTGGGAGTCGAGTATCTCTTTTCCGATGCATTATTCCTCCTTTACTGCATCCCTCGCTCCCTCACATTGACGAATTAACACACAATTTGCGTCCATATGATATAGTCTGGATTCCCTGCACTGTCCTTGTAAATTGAGATACGTTTCTACGGAAACGATAGGTTTTTCTTTGGGGTTCAGAGTATCTCTTTTCCAATGCATTATTCCTCCTTTACTGCATTTCTCGCTCCCTCACATTGACGAATTAACACACAATTTGCGCCCATATGAAATACTCTGGATTCCCTGCATTGTCCTTCTAAATCGAGATACGTTTCTACGGAAACGATAGGATTTTCTTTGGGGTTCCGTGTATCGCTTATCCGATGCATTTTTCCTCCTTTACTGCATCCCTCGCTCCCTCACATTGACGAATTAACACACAATTTGCGTCCATATGGAATACTCTGGATTCCCTGCATTGTCCTTCTAAATCGAGATACGTTTCTACAGAAACGATAGGATTTTCTTTGGGGTTCCGAGTATCTCTTTTCCGATGCATTATTCCCCCTTTACTGCATCCCTCGCTCCCTCACATTGACGAATTAACACACAATTTGCGTCCATATGAAATACTCTGGATTCCCTGCATTGTCCTTCTAAATCGAGATACGATTCTACGGAAACGATAGGATTTTCTTTGGGGTTCCGAGTATCTCTTTTCCGATGCATTATTCCTCCTTTACTGCATCCCTCGCTCCCTCACATTGACGAATTAGGACACAATTTGCGTCCATATGAAATACTCTGTATTCCCTGCATTATCTTTCTAAATCGAGATACGTTTCTATGGAAACGATAGGATTTTCTTTGGGGTTCCGAGTATCTCTTTTCCGATGCATTATTCCTCCTTTAATGCATCCCTCGCTCCCTCACATTGACGAATTAACACACAATTTGCGTCCATATGAAATACTCTGGATTCCCTGCATTGTCCTTCTAAATCGAGATACGTTTCTACGGAAACGATAGGATTTTCTTTGGGGTTCCGAGTATCTCTTTTCCGATGCATTATTCCTCCTTCACTGCATCCCTCGCTCCCTCACATTGACGAATTAACACACAATTTGCGTCCATATGAAATACTCTGGATTCCCTGCATTGTCCTTCTAAATCGAGATACGTTTCTACGAAAACGAGAGGATTTTCTTTGGGGTTCCGAGTATCTCTTTTCCGAAGCATTATTCCTCCTTTACTGCATCCCTCGCTCCCTCACATTGACGAATTAACACACAATTTGCGTCCATATGAAATACTCTGGTTTCCCTGCATTGTCCTTCTAAATCGAGATACGTTTCTACGGAAACGATAGGATTTTCTTTGGGGTTCCGAGTATCTCTTTTCCGATGCATTATTCCTCCTTTACTGCATCCCTCGCTCCCTCACATTGACGAATTAACACACAATTTGCGTCCATATTAAATACTCTATATTCCCTGCGTTGTCCCTCTTAATCGAGATACGTTTCTACGGAAACGATAGGATTTTCTTTGGGGTTCCGAGTATCTCTTTTCCGATGCATTATTCCGCCTTCACTGCATCCCTCGCTACCTCACATTGACGAATTAACACACAATTTGCGTCCATATGTAATACTCTGTATTCCCTGCATTGTCCTCCTAAATCGAGATACGTTTCTACGGAAACGAAAGGATTTTCTTTGGGGTTCCGTGTAACTCTTTTCCGATGCATTATTCCTCCTTTACTGCATCCCTCGCTCCCTCACATTGACGAATTAACACACAATTTGCGTCCATATGAAATACTCTGGATTCCCTGCATTGTCCTTCTAAAAAGAGATACTTTTATACGGAAACGACAGGATTTTCTTTGGGGTTCCGAGTATCTCTTTTCCGATGCATTATTCCTCCTTTACTGCATCCCTCGCTAACTCACATTGACGAATTAACACACAATTTGCGTCCATATGAAATACTCTGGACTCCCTGCATTGTCCTTCTAAATCGAGATACGTTTCTACGGAAACGATAGGATTTTCTTTGGGGTTCCGAGTATCTCTTTTCCGATGCATTATTCCTCCCTTACTGCATCCCTCGCTCCCTCACATTGACGAATTAACTCACAATTTGCGTCCACATGAAATACTCTGGATTCCCTGAATTTTGTCCTTCTAAATCGAGATACGTTTCTACGGAAACGACAGGATTTTCTTTGGGGTTCCGAGTATCTCTTTTCCGATGCATTATTCCTCCTTTACTGCATCCCTCGCTCCCTGACATTGACGAATAAACACACAATTTGCGTCCATATGAAATACTCTGGATTCCCTGCATTGTCCTTCTAAATCGAGATACGTTTCTACGGAAACGATAGGATTTTCTTTGGGGTTCCGTGTATCTCTTTTCCGATGCATTATTCCTCCTTTACTGCATCCCTCGCTCCCTCACATTGACGAATTAACACACACTTTGCGTCCATATGATATACTCTGGATTCCCTACATTGTCCTTCTAAATCGAGATATGTTTCTACGGAAACGATAGGATTTTCTTTGGGGTTCCGAGTATCTCTTTTCCGATGCATTATTCCTCCTTTACTGCATCCCTCGCTCCCTCACATTGACGAATTAACACACAATTTGCGTCCATATGAAATACTCTGGGTTCCCTGCATTATATTTCTAAAACGAGATACGTTTCTACGGAAACGATTGGATTTTCTTTTGGGAGTCGAGTATCTCTTTTCCGATGCATTATTCCTCCTTTACTGCATCCCTCGCTCCCTCACATTGACGAATTAACACACAATTTGCGTCCATATGATATAGTCTGGATTCCCTGCATTGTCCTTCTAAATTGAGATACGTTTCTACGGAAACGATAGGTTTTTCTTTGGGGTTCCGAGTATCTCTTTTCCAATGCATTATTCCTCCTTTACTGCATTTCTCGCTCCCTCACATTGACGAATTAACACACAATTTGCGTCCATATGAAATACTCTGGATTCCCTGCATTGTCCTTCTAAATCGAGATACGTTTCTACGGAAACGATAGGATTTTCTTTGGGGTTCCGTGTATCGCTTATCCGATGCATTTTTCCTCCTTTACTGCATCCCTCGCTCCCTCACATTGACGAATTAACACACAATTTGCGTCCATATGGAATACTCTGGATTCCCTGCATTGTCCTTCTAAATCGAGATACGTTTCTACAGAAACGATAGGATTTTCTTTGGGGTTCCGAGTATCTCTTTTCCGATGCATTATTCCCCCTTTACTGCATCCCTCGCTCCCTCACATTGACGAATTAACACACAATTTGCGTCCATATGAAATACTCTGGATTCCCTGCATTGTCCTTCTAAATCGAGATACGATTCTACGGAAACGATAGGATTTTCTTTGGGGTTCCGAGTATCTCTTTTCCGATGCATTATTCCTCCTTTACTGCATCCCTCGCTCCCTCACATTGACGAATTAGGACACAATTTGCGTCCATATGAAATACTCTGTATTCCCTGCATTGTCCTTCTAAATCGAGATACGTTTCTATGGAAACGATAGGATTTTCTTTGGGGTTCCGAGTATCTCTTTTCCGATGCATTATTCCTCCTTTACTGCATCCCTCGCTCCCTCACATTGACGAATTAACACACAATTTGCGTCCATATGAAATACTCTGGATTCCCTGCATTGTCCTTCTAAATCGAGATACGTTTCTACGGAAACGATAGGATTTTCTTTGGGGTTCCGAGTATCTCTTTTCCGATGCATTATTCCTCCTTCACTGCATCCCTCGCTCCCTCACATTGACGAATTAACACACAATTTGCGTCCATATGAAATACTCTGGATTCCCTGCATTGTCCTTCTAAATCGAGATACGTTTCTACGGAAACGAGAGGATTTTCTTTGGGGTTCCGAGTATCTCTTTTCCGAAGCATTATTCCTCCTTTACTGCATCCCTCGCTCCCTCACATTGACGAATTAACACACAATTTGCGTCCATATGAAATACTCTGGTTTCCCTGCATTGTCCTTCTAAATCGAGATACGTTTCTACGGAAACGATAGGATTTTCTTTGGGGTTCCGAGTATCTCTTTTCCGATGCATTATTCCTCCTTTACTGCATCCCTCGCTCCCTCACATTGACGAATTAACACACAATTTGCGTCCATATGAAATACTCTGGATTCCCTGCATTGTCCTTCTAAATCGAGATACGTTTCTACGGAAACGATAGGATTTTCTTTGGGGTTCCGAGTATCTCTTTTCCGATGCATTATTCCTCCTTTACTGCATCCCTCGCTCCCTCACATTGACGAATTAACTCACAATTTGCGTCCACATGAAATACTCTGGATTCCCTGAATTTTGTCCTTCTAAATCGAGATACGTTTCTACGGAAACGACAGGATTTTCTTTGGGGTTCCGAGTATCTCTTTTCCGATGCATTATTCCTCCTTTACTGCATCCCTCGCTCCCTGACATTGACGAATTAACACACAATTTGCGTCCATATGAAATACTCTGGATTCCCTGCATTGTCCTTCTAAATCGAGATACGTTTCTACGGAAACGATAGGATTTTCTTTGGGGTTCCGTGTATCTCTTTTCCGATGCATTATTCCTCCTTTACTGCATCCCTCGCTCCCTCACATTGACGAATTAACACACACTTTGCGTCCATATGATATACTCTGGATTCCCTACATTGTCCTTCTAAATCGAGATATGTTTCTACGGAAACGATAGGATTTTCTTTGGGCTTCCGAGTATCTCTTTTCCGATGCATTATTCCTCCTTTACTGCATTTCTCGCTCCCTCACATTGACGAATTAACACACAATTTGCGTCCATATGAAATACTCTGTATTCCCTGCATTGTCCTCCTAAATCGAGATACGTTTCTACGGAAACGATAGGATTTTCTTTGGGGTTCCACGTGTCACTTTTCCGATGCATTATTCCTCCTTTACTGCATCCCTCGCTTCCTCACATTGACGAATTAACACACAATTTGCGTCCATATGAAATACTCTGGATTCCCTGCATTGTCCTTCTAAATCGAGATACGTTTCTACGGAAACGATAGGATTTTCTTTGGGGTTCCGAGTATCTCTTTTCCGATGCATTATTCCTCCTTTACTGCATCCCTCGCTCCCTCACATTGACGAATTAACACACAATTTGCGTCCATATGAAATACTGTGGATTCCCTGCATTGTCCTTCTAAATCGAGATACGTTTCTACGGAAACGGTAGGATTTTCTTTGGGGTTCCGAGTATCTATTTTCCGATGCATTATTCCTCCTTTACTGCATCCCTCGCTCCCTCACATTGACGAATTAACACACAATTTGCGTCCATATGAAATACTCTGGATTCCTTGCATTGTCCTTCTAAATCGAGATACCTTTCTACGGAAACGATAGGATTTTCTGTGGGGTTCCAAGTATCTCTTTTCCGATGCATTATTCCTCCTTTACTGCATCCCTCGCTCCCTCACATTGACGAATTAACACACAATTTGCGTCCATATGAAATACTCTGGGTTCCCTGCATTATCTTTCTAAAACGAGATACGTTTCTACGGAAACGATAGGATTTTCTTTTGGGAGTCGAGTATCTCTTTTCCGATGCATTATTCCTCCTTTACTGCATCTATTCCTCCTTTACTGCATCCCTCGCTCCCTCACATTGACGAATTAACACACAATTTGCGTCCATATGATATACTCCGGAATCCCTGCATTGTCCTTCTATATCGACATACATTTCTACGGAAACGATAGGATTTTCTTTGGGGTTCCGAGTATCTCTTTTCCGATGCATTATTCCTCCTTTACTGCATCTATTCCTCCTTTACTGCATCCCTCGCTCCCTCACATTGACGAATTAACACACAATTTGCGTCCATATGAAATACTCTGGATTCCCTGCATTGTCCTTCTTAATCGAGATACCTTTCTACGGAAACGATAGTATTTTCTGTGGGGCTCCGAGTATCTCTTTTCCGATGCATTATTCCTCCTTTACTGCATCCCTCGCTCCCTCACATTGACGAATTAACACACAATTTGCGTCCATATGAAATACTCTGGGTTCCCTGCATTATCTTTCTAAAACGAGATACGTTTCTACGGAAACTATAGGATTTTCTTTTGGGAGTCGAGTATCTCTTTTCCAATGCATTATTCCTCCTTTACTGCATCTATTCCTCCTTTACTGCATCCCTCGCTCCCTCACATTGACGAATTAACACACAATTTGCGTCCATATGATATACTCCGGAATCCCTGCATTGTCCTTCTATATCGAGATACATTTCTACGGAAACGATAGTATTTTCTTTGGGGTTCCGAGTATCTCTTTTCCGATGCATTATTCCTCCTTTACTGCATCCCTCGCTCCCTCACATTGACGAATTAACACACAATTTGCGTCCATATGAAATACTCTGTATTCCCTGCATTGTCCTTCTAAATCGAGATACGTTTCTATGGAAACGATAGGATTTTCTTTGGGGTTCCGAGTATCTCTTTTCCGATGCATTATTCCTCCTTTACTGCATCCATCGCTCCCTCACATTGACGAATTAACACACAATTTGCGTCCATATGAAATACTCTGGATTCCCTGCATTGTCCTTCTAAATCGAGATACGTTTCTACGGAAACGATAGGATTTTCTTTGGGGTTCCGAGTATCTCTTTTCCGATGCATCATTCCTCCTTCGCTGCATCCCTCGCTCCCTCACACTGACGAATTAACACACAATTTGCGCCCATATGAAATACTCTGGTTTCCCTGAATTGTCCTTCTAAATCGAGATACGTTTCTACGGAAATGATAGGATTTTCTTTGGGGTTCCGAGAATCTCTTTTCCGAAGCATTATTCCTCCTTTACTGCATCCCTCGCTCCCTCACATTGACGAATTAACACACAATTTGCGTCCATATGAAATACTCTGGATTCCCTGCATTGTCCTTCTTAATCGAGATACGTTTCTACCGAAACGATAGGATTTTCTTTGGGCTTCCGAGTATCTCTTTTCCGATGCATTATTCCTCCTTTACTGCATTTCTCGCTCCCTCACATTGACGAATTAACACACAATTTGCGTCCATATGAAATACTCTGTATTCCCTGCATTGTCCTCCTAAATCGAGATACGTTTCTACGGAAACGATAGGATTTTCTTTGGGGTTCCACGTATCACTTTTCCGATGCATTATTCCTCCTTTACTGCATCCCTCGCTTCCTCACATTGACGAATTAACACACAATTTGCGTCCATATGAAATACTCTGGATTCCCTGCATTGTCCTTCTAAATCGAGATACGTTTCTACGGAAACGATAGGATTTTCTTTGGGGTTCCGAGTATCTCTTTTCCGATGCATTATTCCTCCTTTACTGCATCCCTCGCTCCCTCACATTGACGAATTAACACACAATTTGCGTCCATATGAAATACTGTGGATTCCCTGAATTGTCCTTCTAAATCGAGATACGTTTCTACGGAAACGGTAGGATTTTCTTTGGGGTTCCGAGTATCTATTTTCCGATGCATTATTCCTCCTTTACTGCATCCCTCGCTCCCTCACATTGACGAATTAACACACAATTTGCGTCCATATGAAATACTCTGGATTCCTTGCATTGTCCTTCTAAATCGAGATACCTTTCTACGGAAACGATAGGATTTTCTGTGGGGTTCCAAGTATCTCTTTTCCGATGCATTATTCCTCCTTTACTGCATCCCTCGCTCCCTCACATTGACGAATTAACACACAATTTGCGTCCATATGAAATACTCTGGGTTCCCTGCATTATCTTTCTATAACGAGATACGTTTCTACGGAAACTATAGGATTTTCTTTTGGGAGTCGAGTATCTCTTTTCCGATGCATTATTCCTCCTTTACTGCATCTATTCCTCCTTTACTGCATCCCTCGCTCCCTCACATTGACGAATTAACACACAATTAGCGTCCATATGATATACTCCGGAATCCCTGCATTGTCCATCTATATCGAGATACATTTCTACGGAAACGATAGGATTTTCTTTGGGGTTCGAGTATCTCTTTTCCGATGCATTATTCCTCCTTTACTGCATCTATTCCTCCTTTACTGCATCCCTCGCTCCCTCACATTGACGAATTAACACACAATTGGCGTCCATATGAAATACTCTGGATTCCCTGCATTGTCCTTCTTAATCGAGATACCTTTCTACGGAAACGATAGTATTTTCTGTGGGGCTCCGAGTATCTCTTTTCCGATGCATTATTCCTCCTTTACTGCATCCCTCGCTCCCTCACATTGACGAATTAACACACAATTTGCGTCCATATGAAATACTCTGGGTTCCCTGCATTATCTTTCTAAAACGAGATACGTTTCTACGGAAACTATAGGATTTTCCTTTGGGAGTCGAGTATCTCTTTTCCGATGCATTATTCCTCCTTTACTGCATCTATTCCTCCTTTACTGCATCCATCGCTCCCTCACATTGACGAATTAACACACAATTTGCGTCCATATGAAATACTCTGGATTCCCTGCATTGTCCTTCTAAATCGAGATACGTTTCTACGGAAACGATAGGATTTTCTTTGGGGTTCCGAGTATCTCTTTTCCGATGCATTATTCCTCCTTCACTGCATCCCTCGCTCCCTCACACTGACGAATTAACACACAATTTGCGCCCATATGAAATACTCTGGTTTCCCTGAATTGTCCTTCTAAATCGAGATACGTTTCTACGGAAATGATAGGATTTTCTTTGGGGTTCCGAGAATCTCTTTTCCGAAGCATTATTCCTCCTTTACTGCATCCCTCGCTCCCTCACATTGACGAATTAACACACAATTTGCGTCCATATGAAATACTCTGGATTCCCTGCATTGTCCTTCTTAATCGAGATACGTTTCTACGGAAACGATAGGATTTTCTTTGGGGTTCCGAGTATCTATTTTCCGATGCATTATTCCTCCTTTACTGCATCCCTCGCTCCCTCACATTGACGAATTAACACACAACTTGCGTCCATATGAAATACTCTGGGTTCCCTCCATTATCTTTCTAAAACGAGATGCGTTTCTACGGAAACGATAGGATTTACTTTTGGGAGTCGAGTATCTCTTTTCCGATGCATTATTCCTCCTTTACTGCATCCCTCGCTCCCTCACATTGACGAATTAACACACAATTTGCGTCCATATGAAATACTCTCGATTCCCTGCTTTGTCCTTCTAAATGGAGATACGTTTCTACGGAAACGATAGGATTTTCTTTGGGGTTCCGAGTATCTCTTTTCCGATGCATTATTCCTCCTTTACTGCATCCCTCGCTCCCTCACATTGACGAATTAACACACAATTTGCGTCCATATGAAATACTCTGGATTCCCTGCATTGTCCTTCCAAATCGAGATACGTTTCTGCGGAAACGATAGGATTTTCTTTGGGGTTCCACGTATCTCTTTTCCGATGCATTATTCCTCCTTTACTGCATCCCTCGCTTCCTCACATTGACGAATTAACACACAATTTGCGTCCATATAAAATACTCTGGATTCCCTGCATTGTCCTTCTAAATTGAGATACGTTTCTACGGAAACGATAGGATTTTCTTTGGGGTTCCGAGTATCTCTTTTCCGATGCATTATTCCTCTTTTACTGCATCCCTCTCTCCCTCACATTGACGAATTAACACACAATTTGCGTCCATATGAAATACTGTGGATTCCCTGCATTGTCCTTCTAAATCGAGATACGTTTCTACGGAAACGATAGGATTTTCTTTGGGGTTCCGAGTATCTATTTTCCGATGCATTATTCCTCCTTTACTGCATCCCTCGCTCCCTCACATTGACGAATTAACACACAATTTGCGTCCATATGAAATACTCTGGGTCCCTGCATTATCTTTCTAAAACGAGATACGTTTCTACGGAAACGATAGGATTTTCTTTTGGGAGTCTAGTATCTCTTTTCCGATGCATTATTCCTCCTTTACTGCATCCCTCGCTCCCTCACATTGACGAATTAACACACAATTTGCGTCCATATGATATAGTCTGGATTCCCTGCATTGTCCTTCTAAATTGAGATACGTTTCTACGGAAACGATAGGATTTTCTTTTGGGAGTCGAGTATCTCTTTTCCGATGCATTATTCCTCCTTTACTGCATCTATTCCTCCTTTACTGCATCCCTCGCTCCCTCACATTGACGAATTAACACAAAATTTGCGTCCATATGAAATACTCTGGATTCCCTGCATTGTCCTTCTTAATCGAGATACGTTTCTACGGAAACGATAGGATTATCTTTGGGGTTCCGAGTATCTCTTTTCCGATGCATTATTCCTCCTTTACTGCATCCCTCGCTCCCTCACATTGACGAATTAACACACAATTTGCGTCCATATGAAATACTCTGGGTCCCTGCATTATCTTTCTAAAACGAGATACGTTTCTACGGAAACGATAGGATTTTCTTTTGGGAGTCTAGTATCTCTTTTCCGATGCATTATTCCTCCTTTACTGCATCCCTCGCTCCCTCACATTGACGAATTAACACACAATTTGCGTCCATATGATATAGTCTGGATTCCCTGCATTGTCCTTCTAAATTGAGATACGTTTCTACGGAAACGATAGGATTTTCTTTGGGGTTCCGAGTATTTCTTTTCCAATGCATTATTCCTCCTTAACTGCATTTCTCGCTCCCTCACATTGACGAATTAACACACAATTTGCGTCCATATGAAATACTCTGGATTCCCTGCATTGTCCTTCTAAATCGAGATACGTTTCTACGGAAACGATAGGATTTTCTTTGGGGTTCCGTGTATCGCTTATCCAATGCATTTTTCCTCCTTTACTGCATCCCTAGCTCCCTCACATTGACGAATTAACACACAATTTGCGTCCATATGGAATACTCTGGATTCCCTGCATTGTCCTTCTAAATCGAGATACGTTTCAACGGAAACGATAGGATTTTCTTTGGGGTTCCGAGTATCTCTTTTCCGATGCATTATACCCCCTTTACTAAATCCCTCGCTCCCTCACATTGACGAATTAACACACAATTTGCGTCCATATGAAATACTCAGGATTCCCTGCATTGTCCTTCTAAATCGAGATACGTTTCTACGGAAACGATAGGATTTTCTTTGGGGTTCCGAGTATCTCTTTTCCGATGCATTATTCCTCCTTTACTGCATCCCTCGCTCCCTCACATTGCCGAATTAACACACAAATTGCGTCCATATGAAATACTCTGGGTTCCCTGCATTATCTTTCTAAATCGAGATACGTTTCTACGGAAACGATAGGATTTTCTTTGGGGTTCCGAGTATCTCTTTTCCGATGCATTATTCCTCCTTTACTGCATCCCTCGCTCCCTCATATTGACGAATTAACACACAATTTGCGTCCATATGAAATACTCTGTATTCCCTGCATTGTCCTTCTAAATCGAGATACGTTTCTATGGAAACGATAGGATTTTCTTTGGGGTTCCGAGTATCTCTTTTCCGATGCATTATTCCTCCTTTACTGCATCCCTCGCTCCCTCACATTGACGAATTAACACACAATTTGCGTCCATATGAAATACTCTGGATTCCCTGCATTGTCCTTCTAAATCGAGATACGTTTCTACGGAAACGAAAGGATTTTCTTTGGGGTTCCGAGTATCTCTTTTCCGATGCATTATTCCTCCTTCACTGCATCCCTCGCTCCCGCACATTGACGAATTAACACACAATTTGCGTCCATATGAAATACTCTGGATTCCCTGCATTGTCCTTCTAAATCGAGATACGTTTCTACGGAAACGAGAGGATTTTCTTTGGGGTTCTGAGTATCTCTTTTCCGTTGCTTTATTCCTCCCTTACTGCATCCCTGGCTCCCTCACATTGACGAATTAACACACAATTTGCGTCCATATGAAATACTCTGGTTTCCCTTCATTGTCCTTCTGAATCGAGATACGTTTCTACGGAAACGATAGGATTTTCTTTGGGGTTCCGAGTATCTCTTTTCCGATGCATTATTCCTCCTTTACTGCATCCCTCGCTCCCTCACATTGACGAATTAACAGACAATTTGCGTCCATATGAAATACTCTGGATTCCCTACATTGTCCTTCTTAATCGAGATACGTTTCTACGGAAACGACAGGATTTTCTTTGGGGTTCCGAGTATCTCTTTTCCGATGCATTATTCCTCCTTTACTGCATCCCTCGCTCCCTCACATTGGCGAATTAACACACATTTGGGTCCATATGAAATACTCTGGGTTCCCTGCATTATATTTCTAAAACGAGATACGTTTCTACGGAAACGATAGGATTTTCTTTTGGGAGTCGAGCATCTCTTTTCCGATGCATTATTCCTCCTTTACTGCATCCCTCGCTCCCTCACATTGACGAATTAACACACAATTTGCGTCCATATGATATCGTCTGGATTCCCTGCATTGTCCTTCTAAATTGAGATACGTTTCTACGGAAACGATAGGATTTTCTGTGGGGTTCCGAGTATCACTTTTCCGATGCATTATTCCTAATTTACTGCATCCCTCGCACCCTAACATTGACGAATTAACACACAATTTGCGACCATATGAAATACTCTGGGTCCCTGCATTATCTTTCTAAAACGAGATACGTTTCTACGGAAACGATAGGATTTTCTTTTGAGAGTCGAGTATCTCTTTTCCGATGCATTATTCCTCCTTTACTGCATCCCACGCTCCCTCACATTGACGAATTAACACACAATTTGCGTCCATATGATATAGTCTGGATTCCCTGCATTGTCCTTCTAAATTGAGATACGTTTCTACGGAAACGACAGGTTTTTCTTTGGGGTTCAGAGTATCTCTTTTCCAATGCATTATTCCTCCTTTACTGCATCCCTCGCTCCCTCACATTGACGAATTAACACACAATTTGCGTCCATATGGAATACTCTGGATTCCCTGCATTGTCCTTCTAAATCGAGATACGTTTCTACAGAAACGATAGGATTTTCTTTGGGGTTCCGAGTATCTCTTTTAAGATGCATTATTCACCCTTTACTGCATCCCTCGCTCCCTCACATTGACGAATTAACACACAATTTGCGTCCATATGAAATACTCTGGATTCCCTGCATTGTCCTTCTAAATCGATATACGATTCTACGGAAACGATAGGATTTTCTTTGGGGTTCCGAGTATCTCTTTTCCGATGCATTATTCCTCCTTTACTGCATCCCTCGCTCCCTCACAGTGACGAATTAACACACAATTTGCGTCCATATGAAATACTCTGTATTCCCTGCATTGTCCTTCTAAATCGAGATACGTTTCTATGGAAACGATAGGATTTTCTTTGGGGTTCCGAGTATCTCTTTTCCGATGCATTATTCCTCCTTTACTGCATCCCTCGCTCCCTCACATTGACGAATTAACACACAATTTGCGTCCATATGAAATACTCTGGATTCCCTGCATTGTCCTTCTAAATCGAGATACGTTTCTACGGAAATGATAGGATTTTCTTTGGGGTTCCGAGTATCTCTTTTCCGATGCATTATTCCTCCTTCACTGCATCCCTCGGTCCCTCACATTGACGAATTAACACACAATTTGCGTCCATATGAAATACTCTGGATTCCCTGCATTGTCCTTCTAAATCGAGATACGTTTCTACGGAATCGCGAGGATTTTCTTTGGGGTTCCGAGTATCTCTTTTCCGAAGCATTATTCCTCCTTTACTGCATCCCTCGCTCCCTCACATTGACGAATTAACACACAATTTGCGTCGATATGAAATACTCTGGTTTCCCTGCATTGTCCTTCTAAATCGAGATACGTTTCTACGGAAACGATAGGATTTTCTTTGGGGTTCCGAGTATCTCTTTTCCGATGCATTATTCCTCCTTTACTGCATCCCTCGCTCCCTCACATTGACGAATTAACACACAATTTGCGTCCATATTAAATACTCTATATTCCCTGCATTGTCCCTCTTAATCGAGATACGTTTCTACGGAAACGATAGGATTTTCTTTGGGGTTCCGAGTATCTCTTTTCCGATGCATTATTCCGCCTTCACTGCATCCCTCGCTACCTCACATTGACGAATTAACACAAAATTTGCGTCCATATGTAATACTCTGTATTCCCTGCATTGTCCTCCTAAATCGAGATACGTTTCTACGGAAACGATAGGATTTTCTTTGGGGTTCCGAGTAACTCTTTTCCGATGCATTATTCCTCCTTTACTGCATCCCTCGCTCCCTCACATTGACGAATTAACACACAATTTGCGTCCATATGAAATACTCTGGATTCCCTACATTGTCCTTCTAAAAAGAGATACTTTTATACGGAAACGACAGGATTTTCTTTGGGGTTCCGAGTATCTCTTTTCCGATGCATTATTCCTCCTTTACTGCATCCCTCGCTAACTCACATTGACGAATAACACACAATTTGCGTCCATATGAAATACTCTGGATTCCCTGCATTGTCCTTCTAAATCGAGATACGTTTCTACGGAAACGATAGGATTTTCTTTGGGGTTCCGAGTATCTCTTTTCCGATGCATTATTCCTCCTTTACTGCATCCCTCGCTCCCTCACATTGAGGAATTAACTCACAATTTGCGTCCACATGAAATACTCTGGATTCCCTGAATTTTGTCCTTCTAAATCGAGATACGTTTCTACGGAAACGACAGGATTTTCTTTGGGGTTCCGAGTATCTCTTTTCCGATGCATTATTCCTCCTTTACTGCATCCCTCGCTCCCTGACATTGACGAATTAACACACAATTTGCGTCCATATGAAATACTCTGGATTCCCTGCATTGTCCTTCTAAATCGAGATACGTTTCTACGGAAACGATAGGATTTTCTTTGGGGTTCCGTGTATCTCTTTTCCGATGCATTATTCCTCCTTTACTGCATCCCTCGCTCCCTCACATTGACGAATTAACACACACTTTGCGTCCATATGATATACTCTGGATTCCCTACATTGTCCTTCTAAATCGAGATATGTTTCTACGGAAACGATAGGATTTTCTTTGGGCTTCCGAGTATCTCTTTTCCGATGCATTATTCCTCCTTTACTGCATTTCTCGCTCCCTCACATTGACGAATTAACACACAATTTGCGTCCATATGAAATACTCTGTATTCCCTGCATTGTCCTCCTAAATCGAGATACGTTTCTACGGAAACGATAGGATTTTTTTTGGGGTTCCACGTATCACTTTTCCGATGCATTATTCCTCCTTTACTGCATCCCTCGCTTCCTCACATTGACGAATTAACACACAATTTGCGTCCATATGAAATACTCTGGATTCCCTGCATTGTCCTTCTAAATCGAGATACGTTTCTACGGAAACGATAGGATTTTCTTTGGGGTTCCGAGTATCTCTTTTCCGATGCATTATTCCTCCTTTACTGCATCCCTCGCTCCCTCACATTGACGAATTAACACACAATTTGCGTCCATATGATATAGTCTGGATTCCCTGCATTGTCCTTCTAAATTGAGATACGTTTCTACGGAAACGATAGGATTTTCTTTGGGGTTCCGAGTATTTCTTTTCCAATGCATTATTCCTCCTTAACTGCATTTCTCGCTCCCTCACATTGACGAATTAACACACAATTTGCGTCCATATGAAATACTCTGGATTCCCTGCATTGTCCTTCTAAATCGAGATACGTTTCTACGGAAACGATAGGATTTTCTTTGGGGTTCCGTGTATCGCTTATCCAATGCATTTTTCCTCCTTTACTGCATCCCTAGCTCCCACACATTGACGAATTAACACACAATTTGCGTCCATATGGAATACTCTGGATTCCCTGCATTGTCCTTCTAAATCGAGATACGTTTCAACGGAAACGATAGGATTTTCTTTGGGGTTCCGAGTATCTCTTTTCCGATGCATTATACCCCCTTTACTAAATCCCTCGCTCCCTCACATTGACGAATTAACACACAATTTGCGTCCATATGAAATACTCAGGATTCCCTGCATTGTCCTTCTAAATCGAGATACGTTTCTACGGAAACGATGGGATTTTCTTTGGGGTTCCGAGTATCTCTTTTCCGATGCATTATTCCTCCTTTACTGCATCCCTCGCTCCCTCACATTGCCGAATTAACACACAAATTGCGTCCATATGAAATACTCTGGGTTCCCTGCATTATCTTTCTAAATCGAGATACGTTTCTACGGAAACGATAGGATTTTCTTTGGGGTTCCGAGTATCTCTTTTCCGATGCATTATTCCTCCTTTACTGCATCCCGCGCTCCCTCATATTGACGAATTAACACACAATTTGCGTCCATATGAAATACTCTGTATTCCCTGCATTGTCCTTCTAAATCGAGATACGTTTCTATGGAAACGATAGGATTTTCTTTGGGGTTCCGAGTATCTCTTTTCCGATGCATTATTCCTCCTTTACTGCATCCCTCGCTCCCTCACATTGACGAATTAACACACAATTTGCGTCCATATGAAATACTCTGGATTCCCTGCATTGTCCTTCTAAATCGAGATACGTTTCTACGGAAACGATAGGATTTTCTTTGGGGTTCCGAGTATCTCTTTTCCGATGCATTATTCCTCCTTCACTGCATCCCTCGCTCCCGCACATTGACGAATTAACACACAATTTGCGTCCATATGAAATACACTGGATTCCCTGCATTGTCCTTCTAAATCGAGATACGTTTCTACGGAAACGATAGGATATTCTTTGGGCTTCCGAGTATCTCTTTTCCGATGCATTATTCCTCCTTTACTGCATTTCTCGCTCCCTCACATTGACGAATTAACACACAATTTGCGTCCATATGAAATACTCTGTATTCCCTGCATTGTCCTCCTAAATCGAGATACGTTTCTACGGAAACGATAGGATTTTTTTTGGGGTTCCACGTATCACATTTCCGATGCATTATTCCTCCTTTACTGCATCCCTCGCTTCCTCACATTGACGAATTAACACACAATTTGCGTCCATATGAAATACTCTGGATTCCCTGCATTGTCCTTCTAAATCGAGATACGTTTCTACGGAAACGATAGGATTTTCTTTGGGGTTCCGAGTATCTCTTTTCCGATGCATTATTCCTCCTTTACTGCATCCCTCGCTCCCTCACATTGACGAATTAACACACAATTTGCGTCCATATGATATAGTCTGGATTCCCTGCATTGTCCTTCTAAATTGAGATACGTTTCTACGGAAACGATAGGATTTTCTTTGGGGTTCCGAGTATTTCTTTTCCAATGCATTATTCCTCCTTAACTGCATTTCTCGCTCCCTCACATTGACGAATTAACACACAATTTGCGTCCATATGAAATACTCTGGATTCCCTGCATTGTCCTTCTAAATCGAGATACGTTTCAACGGAAACGATAGGATTTTCTTTGGGGTTCCGAGTATCTCTTTTCCGATGCATTATACCCCCTTTACTAAATCCCTCGCTCCCTCACATTGACGAATTAACACACAATTTGCGTCCATATGAAATACTCAGGATTCCCTGCATTGTCCTTCTAAATCGAGATACGTTTCTACGGAAACGATAGGATTTTCTTTGGGGTTCCGAGTATCTCTTTTCCGATGCATTATTCCTCCTTTACTGCATCCCTCGCTCCCTCACATTGCCGAATTAACACACAAATTGCGTCCATATGAAATACTCTGGGTTCCCTGCATTATCTTTCTAAATCGAGATACGTTTCTACGGAAACGATAGGATTTTCTTTGGGGTTCCGAGTATCTCTTTTCCGATGCATTATTCCTCCTTTACTGCATCCCTCGCTCCCTCACATTGGCGAATTAACACACATTTGGGTCCATATGAAATACTCTGGGTTCCCTGCATTATATTTCTAAAACGAGATACGTTTCTACGGAAACGATAGGATTTTCTTTTGGGAGTCGAGTATCTCTTTTCCGATGCATTATTCCTCCTTTACTGCATCCCTCGCTCCCTCACATTGACGAATTAACACACAATTTGCGTCCATATGATATCGTCTGGATTCCCTGCATTGTCCTTCTAAATTGAGATACGTTTCTACGGAAACGATAGGATTTTCTGTGGGGTTCCGAGTATCTCTTTTCCGATGCATTATTCCTAATTTACTGCATCCCTCGCACCCTAACATTGACGAATTAACACACAATTTGCGACCATATGAAATACTCTGGGTCCCTGCATTATCTTTCTAAAGCGAGATACGTTTCTACGGAAACGATAGGATTTTCTTTTGAGAGTCGAGTATCTCTTTTCCGATGCATTATTCCTCCTTTACTGCATCCCACGCTCCCTCACATTGACGAATTAACACACAATTTGCGTCCATATGATATAGTCTGGATTCCCTGCATTGTCCTTCTAAATTGAGATACGTTTCTACGGAAACGACAGGTTTTTCTTTGGGGTTCCGAGTATCTCTTTTCCGATGCATTATTCCCCCTTTACTGCATCCCTCGCTCCCTCACATTGACGAATTAACACACAATTTGCGTCCATATGAAATACTCTGGATTCCCTGCATTGTCCTTCTAAATCGAGATACGATTCTACGGAAACGATAGGATTTTCTTTGGGGTTCCGAGTATCTCTTTTCCGATGCATTATTCCTCCTTTACTGCATCCCTCGCTCCCTCACATTGACGAATTAACACACAATTTGCGTCCATATGAAATACTCTGTATTCCCTGCATTGTCCTTCTAAATCGAGATACGTTTCTATGGAAACGATAGGATTTTCTTTGGGGTTCCGAGTATCTCTTTTCCGATGCATTATTCCTCCTTTACTGCATCCCTCGCTCCCTCACATTGACGAATTAACACACAATTTGCGTCCATATGAAATACTCTGGATTCCCTGCATTGTCCTTCTAAATCGAGATACGTTTCTACGGAAATGATAGGATTTTCTTTGGGGTTCCGAGTATCTCTTTTCCGATGCATTATTCCTCCTTCACTGCATCCCTCGCTCCCTCACATTGACGAATTAACACACAATTTGCGTCCATATGAAATACTCTGGATTCCCTGCATTGTCCTTCTAAATCGAGATACGTTTCTACGGAATCGCGAGGATTTTCTTTGGGGTTCCGAGTATCTCTTTTCCGAAGCATTATTCCTCCTTTACTGCATCCCTCGCTCCCTCACATTGACGAATTAACACACAATTTGCGTCGATATGAAATACTCTGGTTTCCCTGCATTGTCCGTCTACATCGAGATACGTTTCTACGGAAACGATAGGATTTTCTTTGGGGTTCCGAGTATCTCTTTTCCGATGCATTATTCCTCCTTTACTGCATCCCTCGCTCCCTCACATTGACGAATTAACACACAATTTGCGTCCATATTAAATACTCTATATTCCCTGCATTGTCCCTCTTAATCGAGATACGTTTCTACGGAAACGATAGGATTTTCTTTGGGGTTCCGAGTATCTCTTTTCCGATGCATTATTCCGCCTTCACTGCATCCCTCGCTACCTCACATTGACGAATTAACACACAATTTGCGTCCATATGTAATACTCTGTATTCCCTGCATTGTCCTCCTAAATCGAGATACGTTTCTACGGAAACGATAGGATTTTCTTTGGGGTTCCGAGTAACTCTTTTCCGATGCATTATTCCTCCTTTACTGCATCCCTCGCTCCCTCACATTGACGAATTAACACACAATTTGCGTCCATATGAAATACTCTGGATTCCCTACATTGTCCTTCTAAAAAGAGATACTTTTATACGGAAACGACAGGATTTTCTTTGGGGTTCCGAGTATCTCTTTTCCGATGCATTATTCCTCCTTTACTGCATCCCTCGCTAACTCACATTGACGAATTAACACACAATTTGCGTCCATATGAAATACTCTGGATTCCCTGCATTGTCCTTCTAAATCGAGATACGTTTCTACGGAAACGATAGGATTTTCTTTGGGGTTCCGAGTATCTCTTTTCCGATGCATTATTCCTCCTTTACTGCATCCCTCGCTCCCTCACATTGACGAATTAACTCACAATTTGCGTCCACATGAAATACTCTGGATTCCCTGAATTTTGTCCTTCTAAATCGAGATACGTTTCTACGGAAACGACAGGATTTTCTTTGGGGTTCCGAGTATCTCTTTTCCGATGCATTATTCCTCCTTTACTGCATCCCTCGCTCCCTGACATTGACGAATTAACACACAATTTGAGTCCATATGAAATACTCTGGATTCCCTGCATTGTCCTTCTAAATCGAGATACGTTTCTACGGAAACGATAGGATTTTCTTTGGGGTTCCGTGTATCTCTTTTCCGATGCATTATTCCTCCTTTACTGCATCCCTCGCTCCCTCACATTGACGAATTAACACACACTTTGCGTCCATATGATATACTCTGGATTCCCTACATTGTCCTTCTAAATCGAGATATGTTTCTACGGAAACGATAGGATTTTCTTTGGGCTTCCGAGTATCTCTTTTCCGATGCATTATTCCTCCTTTACTGCATTTCTCGCTCCCTCACATTGACGAATTAACACACAATTTGCGTCCATATGAAATACTCTGTATTCCCTGCATTGTCCTCCTAAATCGAGATACGTTTCTACGGAAACGATAGGATTTTCTTTGGGGTTCCGAGTATCTCTTTTCCGATGCATTATACCCCCTTTACTAAATCCCTCGCTCCCTCACATTGACGAATTAACACACAATTTGCGTCCATATGAAATACTCAGGATTCCCTGCATTGTCCTTCTAAATCGAGATACGTTTCTACGGAAACGATAGGATTTTCTTTGGGGTTCCGAGTATCTCTTTTCCGATGCATTATTCCTCCTTTACTGCATCCCTCGCTCCCTCACATTGCCGAATTAACACACAAATTGCGTCCATATGAAATACTCTGGGTTGCCTGCATTATCTTTCTAAATCGAGATACGTTTCTACGGAAACGATAGGATTTTCTTTGGGGTTCCGAGTATCTCTTTTCCGATGCATTATTCCTCCTTTACTGCATCCCTCGCTCCCTCATATTGACGAATTAACACACAATTTGCGTCCATATGAAATACTCTGTATTCCCTGCATTGTCCTTCTAAATCGAGATACGTTTCTATGGAAACGATAGGATTTTCTTTGGGGTTCCGAGTATCTCTTTTCCGATGCATTATTCCTCCTTTACTGCATCCCTCGCTCCCTCACATTGACGAATTAACACACAATTTGCGTCCATATGAAATACTCTGGATTCCCTGCATTGTCCTTCTAAATCGAGATACGTTTCTACGGAAACGAAAGGATTTTCTTTGGGGTTCCGAGTATCTCTTTTCCGATGCATTATTCCTCCTTCACTGCATCCCTCGCTCCCGCACATTGACGAATTAACACACAATTTGCGTCCATATGAAATACTCTGGATTCCCTGCATTGTCCTTCTAAATCGAGATACGTTTCTACGGAAACGAGAGGATTTTCTTTGGGGTTCCGAGTATCTCTTTTCCGATGCATTATTCCTCCCTTACTGCATCCCTGGCTCCCTCACATTGACGAATTAACACACAATTTGCGTCCATATGAAATACTCTGGTTTCCCTTCATTGTCCTTCTGAATCGAGATACGTTTCTACGGAAACGATAGGATTTTCTTTGGGGTTCCGAGTATCTCTTTTCCGATGCATTATTCCTCCTTTACTGCATCCCTCGCTCCCTCACATTGACGAATTAACACACAATTTGCGTCCATATGAAATACTCTGGATTCCCTACATTGTCCTTCTTAATCGAGATACGTTTCTACGGAAACGACAGGATTTTCTTTGGGGTTCCGAGTATCTCTTTTCCGATGCATTATTCCTCCTTTACTGCATCCCTCGCTCCCTCACATTGGCGAATTAACACACATTTGGGTCCATATGAAATACTCTGGGTTCCCTGCATTATATTTCTAAAACGAGATACGTTTCTACGGAAACGATAGGATTTTCTTTTGGGAGTCGAGTATCTCTTTTCCGATGCATTATTCCTCCTTTACTGCATCCCTCGCTCCCTCACATTGACGAATTAACACACAATTTGCGTCCATATGAAATACTCTGGATTCCCTACATTGTCCTTCTAAAAAGAGATACTTTTATACGGAAACGACAGGATTTTCTTTGGGGTTCCGAGTATCTCTTTTCCGATGCATTATTCCTCCTTTACTGCATCCCTCGCTAACTCACATTGACGAATTAACACACAATTTGCGTCCATATGAAATACTCTGGATTCCCTGCATTGTCCTTCTAAATCGAGATACGTTTCTACGGAAACGATAGGATTTTCTTTGGGGTTCCGAGTATCTCTTTTCCGATGCATTATTCCTCCTTTACTGCATCCCTCGCTCCCTCACATTGACGAATTAACTCACAATTTGCGTCCACATGAAATACTCTGGATTCCCTGAATTTTGTCCTTCTAAATCGAGATACGTTTCTACGGAAACGACAGGATTTTCTTTGGGGTTCCGAGTATCTCTTTTCCGATGCATTATTCCTCCTTTACTGCATCCCTCGCTCCCTGACATTGACGAATTAACACACAATTTGAGTCCATATGAAATACTCTGGATTCCCTGCATTGTCCTTCTAAATCGAGATACGTTTCTACGGAAACGATAGGATTTTCTTTGGGGTTCCGTGTATCTCTTTTCCGATGCATTATTCCTCCTTTACTGCATCCCTCGCTCCCTCACATTGACGAATTAACACACACTTTGCGTCCATATGATATACTCTGGATTCCCTACATTGTCCTTCTAAATCGAGATATGTTTCTACGGAAACGATAGGATTTTCTTTGGGCTTCCGAGTATCTCTTTTCCGATGCATTATTCCTCCTTTACTGCATTTCTCGCTCCCTCACATTGACGAATTAACACACAATTTGCGTCCATATGAAATACTCTGTATTCCCTGCATTGTCCTCCTAAATCGAGATACGTTTCTACGGAAACGATAGGATTTTCTTTGGGGTTCCGAGTATCTCTTTTCCGATGCATTATACCCCCTTTACTAAATCCCTCGCTCCCTCACATTGACGAATTAACACACAATTTGCGTCCATATGAAATACTCAGGATTCCCTGCATTGTCCTTCTAAATCGAGATACGTTTCTACGGAAACGATAGGATTTTCTTTGGGGTTCCGAGTATCTCTTTTCCGATGCATTATTCCTCCTTTACTGCATCCCTCGCTCCCTCACATTGCCGAATTAACACACAAATTGCGTCCATATGAAATACTCTGGGTTGCCTGCATTATCTTTCTAAATCGAGATACGTTTCTACGGAAACGATAGGATTTTCTTTGGGGTTCCGAGTATCTCTTTTCCGATGCATTATTCCTCCTTTACTGCATCCCTCGCTCCCTCATATTGACGAATTAACACACAATTTGCGTCCATATGAAATACTCTGTATTCCCTGCATTGTCCTTCTAAATCGAGATACGTTTCTATGGAAACGATAGGATTTTCTTTGGGGTTCCGAGTATCTCTTTTCCGATGCATTATTCCTCCTTTACTGCATCCCTCGCTCCCTCACATTGACGAATTAACACACAATTTGCGTCCATATGAAATACTCTGGATTCCCTGCATTGTCCTTCTAAATCGAGATACGTTTCTACGGAAACGAAAGGATTTTCTTTGGGGTTCCGAGTATCTCTTTTCCGATGCATTATTCCTCCTTCACTGCATCCCTCGCTCCCGCACATTGACGAATTAACACACAATTTGCGTCCATATGAAATACTCTGGATTCCCTGCATTGTCCTTCTAAATCGAGATACGTTTCTACGGAAACGAGAGGATTTTCTTTGGGGTTCCGAGTATCTCTTTTCCGATGCATTATTCCTCCCTTACTGCATCCCTGGCTCCCTCACATTGACGAATTAACACACAATTTGCGTCCATATGAAATACTCTGGTTTCCCTTCATTGTCCTTCTGAATCGAGATACGTTTCTACGGAAACGATAGGATTTTCTTTGGGGTTCCGAGTATCTCTTTTCCGATGCATTATTCCTCCTTTACTGCATCCCTCGCTCCCTCACATTGACGAATTAACACACAATTTGCGTCCATATGAAATACTCTGGATTCCCTACATTGTCCTTCTTAATCGAGATACGTTTCTACGGAAACGACAGGATTTTCTTTGGGGTTCCGAGTATCTCTTTTCCGATGCATTATTCCTCCTTTACTGCATCCCTCGCTCCCTCACATTGGCGAATTAACACACATTTGGGTCCATATGAAATACTCTGGGTTCCCTGCATTATATTTCTAAAACGAGATACGTTTCTACGGAAACGATAGGATTTTCTTTTGGGAGTCGAGTATCTCTTTTCCGATGCATTATTCCTCCTTTACTGCATCCCTCGCTCCCTCACATTGACGAATTAACACACAATTTGCGTCCATATGATATCGTCTGGATTCCCTGCATTGTCCTTCTAAATTGAGATACGTTTCTACGGAAACGATAGGATTTTCTGTGGGGTTCCGAGTATCTCTTTTCCGATGCATTATTCCTAATTTACTGCATCCCTCGCACCCTAACATTGACGAATTAACACACAATTTGCGACCATATGAAATACTCTGGGTCCCTGCATTATCTTTCTAAAACGAGATACGTTTCTACGGAAACGATAGGATTTTCTTTTGAGAGTCGAGTATCTCTTTTCCGATGCATTATTCCTCCTTTACTGCATCCCACGCTCCCTCACATTGACGAATTAACACACAATTTGCGTCCATATGATATAGTCTGGATTCCCTGCATTGTCCTTCTAAATTGAGATACGTTTCTACGGAAACGACAGGTTTTTCTTTGGGGTTCAGAGTATCTCTTTTCCAATGCATTATTCCTCCTTTACTGCATCCCTCGCTCCCTCACATTGACGAATTAACACACAATTTGCGTCCATATGGAATACTCTGGATTCCCTGCATTGTCCTTCTAAATCGAGATACGTTTCTACGGAATCGCGAGGATTTTCTTTGGGGTTCCGAGTATCTCTTTTCCGAAGCATTATTCCTCCTTTACTGCATCCCTCGCTCCCTCACATTGACGAATTAACACACAATTTGCGTCGATATGAAATACTCTGGTTTCCCTGCATTGTCCGTCTACATCGAGATACGTTTCTACGGAAACGATAGGATTTTCTTTGGGGTTCCGAGTATCTCTTTTCCGATGCATTATTCCTCCTTTACTGCATCCCTCGCTCCCTCACATTGACGAATTAACACACAATTTGCGTCCATATTAAATACTCTATATTCCCTGCATTGTCCCTCTTAATCGAGATACGTTTCTACGGAAACGATAGGATTTTCTTTGGGGTTCCGAGTATCTCTTTTCCGATGCATTATTCCGCCTTCACTGCATCCCTCGCTACCTCACATTGACGAATTAACACACAATTTGCGTCCATATGTAATACTCTGTATTCCCTGCATTGTCCTCCTAAATCGAGATACGTTTCTACGGAAACGATAGGATTTTCTTTGGGGTTCCGAGTAACTCTTTTCCGATGCATTATTCCTCCTTTACTGCATCCCTCGCTCCCTCACATTGACGAATTAACACACAATTTGCGTCCATATGAAATACTCTGGATTCCCTACATTGTCCTTCTAAAAAGAGATACTTTTATACGGAAACGACAGGATTTTCTTTGGGGTTCCGAGTATCTCTTTTCCGATGCATTATTCCTCCTTTACTGCATCCCTCGCTAACTCACATTGACGAATTAACACACAATTTGCGTCCATATGAAATACTCTGGATTCCCTGCATTGTCCTTCTAAATCGAGATACGTTTCTACGGAAACGATAGGATTTTCTTTGGGGTTCCGAGTATCTCTTTTCCGATGCATTATTCCTCCTTTACTGCATCCCTCGCTCCCTCACATTGACGAATTAACTCACAATTTGCGTCCACATGAAATACTCTGGATTCCCTGAATTTTGTCCTTCTAAATCGAGATACGTTTCTACGGAAACGACAGGATTTTCTTTGGGGTTCCGAGTATCTCTTTTCCGATGCATTATTCCTCCTTTACTGCATCCCTCGCTCCCTGACATTGACGAATTAACACACAATTTGAGTCCATATGAAATACTCTGGATTCCCTGCATTGTCCTTCTAAATCGAGATACGTTTCTACGGAAACGATAGGATTTTCTTTGGGGTTCCGTGTATCTCTTTTCCGATGCATTATTCCTCCTTTACTGCATCCCTCGCTCCCTCACATTGACGAATTAACACACACTTTGCGTCCATATGATATACTCTGGATTCCCTACATTGTCCTTCTAAATCGAGATATGTTTCTACGGAAACGATAGGATTTTCTTTGGGCTTCCGAGTATCTCTTTTCCGATGCATTATTCCTCCTTTACTGCATTTCTCGCTCCCTCACATTGACGAATTAACACACAATTTGCGTCCATATGAAATACTCTGTATTCCCTGCATTGTCCTCCTAAATCGAGATACGTTTCTACGGAAACGATAGGATTTTCTTTGGGGTTCCGAGTATCTCTTTTCCGATGCATTATACCCCCTTTACTAAATCCCTCGCTCCCTCACATTGACGAATTAACACACAATTTGCGTCCATATGAAATACTCAGGATTCCCTGCATTGTCCTTCTAAATCGAGATACGTTTCTACGGAAACGATAGGATTTTCTTTGGGGTTCCGAGTATCTCTTTTCCGATGCATTATTCCTCCTTTACTGCATCCCTCGCTCCCTCACATTGCCGAATTAACACACAAATTGCGTCCATATGAAATACTCTGGGTTGCCTGCATTATCTTTCTAAATCGAGATACGTTTCTACGGAAACGATAGGATTTTCTTTGGGGTTCCGAGTATCTCTTTTCCGATGCATTATTCCTCCTTTACTGCATCCCTCGCTCCCTCATATTGACGAATTAACACACAATTTGCGTCCATATGAAATACTCTGTATTCCCTGCATTGTCCTTCTAAATCGAGATACGTTTCTATGGAAACGATAGGATTTTCTTTGGGGTTCCGAGTATCTCTTTTCCGATGCATTATTCCTCCTTTACTGCATCCCTCGCTCCCTCACATTGACGAATTAACACACAATTTGCGTCCATATGAAATACTCTGGATTCCCTGCATTGTCCTTCTAAATCGAGATACGTTTCTACGGAAACGAAAGGATTTTCTTTGGGGTTCCGAGTATCTCTTTTCCGATGCATTATTCCTCCTTCACTGCATCCCTCGCTCCCGCACATTGACGAATTAACACACAATTTGCGTCCATATGAAATACTCTGGATTCCCTGCATTGTCCTTCTAAATCGAGATACGTTTCTACGGAAACGAGAGGATTTTCTTTGGGGTTCCGAGTATCTCTTTTCCGATGCATTATTCCTCCCTTACTGCATCCCTGGCTCCCTCACATTGACGAATTAACACACAATTTGCGTCCATATGAAATACTCTGGTTTCCCTTCATTGTCCTTCTGAATCGAGATACGTTTCTACGGAAACGATAGGATTTTCTTTGGGGTTCCGAGTATCTCTTTTCCGATGCATTATTCCTCCTTTACTGCATCCCTCGCTCCCTCACATTGACGAATTAACACACAATTTGCGTCCATATGAAATACTCTGGATTCCCTACATTGTCCTTCTTAATCGAGATACGTTTCTACGGAAACGACAGGATTTTCTTTGGGGTTCCGAGTATCTCTTTTCCGATGCATTATTCCTCCTTTACTGCATCCCTCGCTCCCTCACATTGGCGAATTAACACACATTTGGGTCCATATGAAATACTCTGGGTTCCCTGCATTATATTTCTAAAACGAGATACGTTTCTACGGAAACGATAGGATTTTCTTTTGGGAGTCGAGTATCTCTTTTCCGATGCATTATTCCTCCTTTACTGCATCCCTCGCTCCCTCACATTGACGAATTAACACACAATTTGCGTCCATATGATATCGTCTGGATTCCCTGCATTGTCCTTCTAAATTGAGATACGTTTCTACGGAAACGATAGGATTTTCTGTGGGGTTCCGAGTATCTCTTTTCCGATGCATTATTCCTAATTTACTGCATCCCTCGCACCCTAACATTGACGAATTAACACACAATTTGCGACCATATGAAATACTCTGGGTCCCTGCATTATCTTTCTAAAACGAGATACGTTTCTACGGAAACGATAGGATTTTCTTTTGAGAGTCGAGTATCTCTTTTCCGATGCATTATTCCTCCTTTACTGCATCCCACGCTCCCTCACATTGACGAATTAACACACAATTTGCGTCCATATGATATAGTCTGGATTCCCTGCATTGTCCTTCTAAATTGAGATACGTTTCTACGGAAACGACAGGTTTTTCTTTGGGGTTCAGAGTATCTCTTTTCCAATGCATTATTCCTCCTTTACTGCATCCCTCGCTCCCTCACATTGACGAATTAACACACAATTTGCGTCCATATGGAATACTCTGGATTCCCTGCATTGTCCTTCTAAATCGAGATACGTTTCTACAGAAACGATAGGATTTTCTTTGGGGTTCCGAGTATCTCTTTTCCGATGCATTATTCCCCCTTTACTGCATCCCTCGCTCCCTCACATTGACGAATTAACACACAATTTGCGTCCATATGAAATACTCTGGATTCCCTGCATTGTCCTTCTAAATCGAGATACGATTCTACGGAAACGATAGGATTTTCTTTGGGGTTCCGAGTATCTCTTTTCCGATGCATTATTCCTCCTTTACTGCATCCCTCGCTCCCTCACATTGACGAATTAACACACAATTTGCGTCCATATGAAATACTCTGTATTCCCTGCATTGTCCTTCTAAATCGAGATACGTTTCTATGGAAACGATAGGATTTTCTTTGGGGTTCCGAGTATCTCTTTTCCGATGCATTATTCCTCCTTTACTGCATCCCTCGCTCCCTCACATTGACGAATTAACACACAATTTGCGTCCATATGAAATACTCTGGATTCCCTGCATTGTCCTTCTAAATCGAGATACGTTTCTACGGAAATGATAGGATTTTCTTTGGGGTTCCGAGTATCTCTTTTCCGATGCATTATTCCTCCTTCACTGCATCCCTCGCTCCCTCACATTGACGAATTAACACACAATTTGCGTCCATATGAAATACTCTGGATTCCCTGCATTGTCCTTCTAAATCGAGATACGTTTCTACGGAATCGCGAGGATTTTCTTTGGGGTTCCGAGTATCTCTTTTCCGAAGCACTATTCCTCCTTTACTGCATCCCTCGCTCCCTCACATTGACGAATTAACACACAATTTGCGTCGATATGAAATACTCTGGTTTCCCTGCATTGTCCTTCTAAATCGAGATACGTTTCTACGGAAACGATAGGATTTTCTTTGGGGTTCCGAGTATCTCTTTTCCGATGCATTATTCCTCCTTTACTGCATCCCTCGCTCCCTCACATTGACGAATTAACACACAATTTGCGTCCATATTAAATACTCTATATTCCCTGCATTGTCCCTCTTAATCGAGATACGTTTCTACGGAAACGATAGGATTTTCTTTGGGGTTCCGAGAATCTCTTTTCCGATGCATTATTCCGCCTTCACTGCATCCCTCGCTACCTCACATTGACGAATTAACACACAATTTGCGTCCATATGTAATACTCTGTATTCCCTGCATTGTCCTCCTAAATCGAGATACGTTTCTACGGAAACGATAGGATTTTCTTTGGGGTTCCGAGTAACTCTTTTCCGATGCATTATTCCTCCTTTACTGCATCCCTCGCTCCCTCACATTGACGAATTAACACACATTTTGCGTCCATATGAAATACTCTGGATTCCCTACATTGTCCTTCTAAAAAGAGATACTTTTATACGGAAACGACAGGATTTTCTTTGGGGTTCCGAGTATCTCTTTTCCGATGCATTATTCCTCCTTTACTGCATCCCTCGCTAACTCACATTGACGAATTAACACACAATTTGCGTCCATATGAAATACTCTGGATTCCCTGCATTGTCCTTCTAAATCGAGATACGTTTCTACGGAAACGATAGGATTTTCTTTGGGGTTCCGAGTATCTCTTTTCCGATGCATTATTCCTCCTTTACTGCATCCCTCGCTCCCTCACATTGACGAATTAACTCACAATTTGCGTCCACATGAAATACTCTGGATTCCCTGAAATTTGTCCTTCTAAATCGAGATACGTTTCTACGGAAACGACAGGATTTTCTTTGGGGTTCCGAGTATCTCTTTTCCGATGCATTATTCCTCCTTTACTGCATCCCTCGCTCCCTGACATTGACGAATTAACACACAATTTGCGTCCATATGAAATACTCTGGATTCCCTGCATTGTCCTTCTAAATCGAGATACGTTTCTACGGAAACGATAGGATTTTCTTTGGGGTTCCGTGTATCTCTTTTCCGATGCATTATTCCTCCTTTACTGCATCCCTCGCTCCCTCACATTGACGAATTAACACACACTTTGCGTCCATATGATATACTCTGGATTCCCTACATTGTCCTTCTAAATCGAGATATGTTTCTACGGAAACGATAGGATTTTCTTTGGGCTTCCGAGTATCTCTTTTCCGATGCATTATTCCTCCTTTACTGCATTTCTCGCTCCCTCACATTGACGAATTAACACACAATTTGCGTCCATATGAAATACTCTGTATTCCCTGCATTGTCCTCCTAAATCGAGATACGTTTCTACGGAAACGACAGGATTTTCTTTGGGGTTCCGAGTATCTCTTTTCCGATGCATTATTCCTCCTTTACTGCATCCCTCGCTCCCTCACATTGGCGAATTAACACACATTTGGGTCCATATGAAATACTCTGGGTTCCCTGCATTATATTTCTAAAACGAGATACGTTTCTACGGAAACGATAGGATTTTCTTTTGGGAGTCGAGTATCTCTTTTCCGATGCATTATTCCTCCTTTACTGCATCCCTCGCTCCCTCACATTGACGAATTAACACACAATTTGCGTCCATATGATATCGTCTGGATTCCCTGCATTGTCCTTCTAAATTGAGATACGTTTCTACGGAAACGATAGGATTTTCTGTGGGGTTCCGAGTATCTCTTTTCCGATGCTTTATTCCTAATTTACTGCATCCCTCGCACCCTAACATTGACGAATTAACACACAATTTGCGACCATATGAAATACTCTGGGTCCCTGCATTATCTTTCTAAAACGAGATACGTTTCTACGGAAACGATAGGATTTTCTTTTGAGAGTCGAGTATCTCTTTTCCGATGCATTATTCCTCCTTTACTGCATCCCACGCTCCCTCACATTGACGAATTAACACACAATTTGCGTCCATATGATATAGTCTGGATTCCCTGCATTGTCCTTCTAAATTGAGATACGTTTCTACGGAAACGACAGGTTTTTCTTTGGGGTTCAGAGTATCTCTTTTCCAATGCATTATTCCTCCTTTACTGCATCCCTCGCTCCCTCACATTGACGAATTAACACACAATTTGCGTCCATATGGAATACTCTGGATTCCCTGCATTGTCCTTCTAAATCGAGATACGTTTCTACAGAAACGATAGGATTTTCTTTGGGGTTCCGAGTATCTCTTTTCCGATGCATTATTCCCCCTTTACTGCATCCCTCGCTCCCTCACATTGACGAATTAACACACAATTTGCGTCCATATGAAATACTCTGGATTCCCTGCATTGACCTTCTAAATCGAGATACGATTCTACGGAAACGATAGGATTTTCTTTGGGGTTCCGAGTAACTCTTTTCCGATGCATTATTCCTCCTTTACTGCATCCCTCGCTCCCTCACATTGACGAATTAACACACAATTTGCGTCCATATGAAATTCTCTGTATTCCCTGCATTGTCCTTCTAAATCGAGATACGTTTCTATGGAAACGATAGGATTTTCTTTGGGGTTCCGAGTATCTCTTTTCCGATGCATTATTCCTCCTTTACTGCATCCCTCGCTCCCTCACATTGACGAATTAACACACAATTTGCGTCCATATGAAATACTCTGGATTCCCTGCATTGTCCTTCTAAATCGAGATACGTTTCTACGGAAATGATAGGATTTTCTTTGGGGTTCCGAGTATCTCTTTTCCGATGCATTATTCCTCCTTCACTGCATCCCTCGCTCCCTCACATTGACGAATTAACACACAATTTGCGTCCATATGAAATACTCTGGATTCCCTGCATTGTCCTTCTAAATCGAGATACGTTTCTACGGAATCGCGAGGACTTTCTTTGGGGTTCCGAGTATCTCTTTTCCGAAGCATTATTCCTCCTTTACTGCATCCCTCGCTCCCTCACATTGACGAATTAACACACAATTTGCGTCGATATGAAATACTCTGGTTTCCCTGCATTGTCCTTCTAAATCGAGATACGTTTCTACGGAAACGATAGGATTTTCTTTGGGGTTCCGAGTATCTCTTTTCCGATGCATTATTCCTCCTTTACTGCATCCCTCGCTCCCTCACATTGACGAATTAACACACAATTTGCGTCCATATTAAATACTCTATATTCCCTGCATTGTCCCTCTTAATCGAGATACGTTTCTACGGAAACGATAGGATTTTCTTTGGGGTTCCGAGTATCTCTTTTCCGATGCATTATTCCTCCTTTACTGCATCCCTCGCTACCTCACATTGACGAATTAACACACAATTTGCGTCCATATGTAATACTCTGTATTCCCTGCATTGTCCTCCTAAATCGAGATACGTTTCTACGGAAACGATAGGATTTTCTTTGGGGTTCCGAGTAACTCTTTTCCGATGCATTATTCCTCCTTTACTGCATCCCTCGCTCCCTCACATTGACGAATTAACACACAATTTGCGTCCATATGAAATACTCTGGATTCCCTACATTGTCCTTCTAAAAAGAGATACTTTTATACGGAAACGACAGGATTTTCTTTGGGGTTCCGAGTATCTCTTTTCCGATGCATTATTCCTCCTTTACTGCATCCCTCGCTAACTCACATTGACGAATTAACACACAATTTGCGTCCATATGAAATACTCTGGATTCCCTGCATTGTCCTTCTAAATCGAGATACGTTTCTACGGAAACGATAGGATTTTCTTTGGGGTTCCGAGTATCTCTTTTCCGATGCATTATTCCTCCTTTACTGCATCCCTCGCTCCCTCACATTGACGAATTAACTCACAATTTGCGTCCACATGAAATACTCTGGATTCCCTGAAATTTGTCCTTCTAAATCGAGATACGTTTCTACGGAAACGACAGGATTTTCTTTGGGGTTCCGAGTATCTCTTTTCCGATGCATTATTCCTCCTTTACTGCATCCCTCGCTCCCTGACATTGACGAATTAACACACAATTTGCGTCCATATGAAATACTCTGGATTCCCTGCATTGTCCTTCTAAATCGAGATACGTTTCTACGGAAACGATAGGATTTTCTTTGGGGTTCCGTGTATCTCTTTTCCGATGCATTATTCCTCCTTTACTGCATCCCTCGCTCCCTCACATTGACGAATTAACACACACTTTGCGTCCATATGATATACTCTGGATTCCCTACATTGTCCTTCTAAAACGAGATATGTTTCTACGGAAACGATAGGATTTTCTTTGGGCTTCCGAGTATCTCTTTTCCGATGCATTATTCCTCCTTTACTGCATTTCTCGCTCCCTCACATTGACGAATTAACACACAATTTGCGTCCATATGAAATACTCTGTATTCCCTGCATTGTCCTCCTAAATCGAGATACGTTTCTACGGAAACGATAGGATTTTTTTTTGGGGTTCCACGTATCACTTTTCCGATGCATTATTCCTCCTTTACTGCATCCCTCGCTTCCTCACATTGACGAATTAACACACAATTTGCGTCCATTTGAAATACTCTGGATTCCCTGCATTGTCCTTCTAAATCGAGATACGTTTCTACGGAAACGATAGGATTTTCTTTGGGGTTCCGAGTATCTCTTTTCCGATGCATTATTCCTCCTTTACTGCATCCCTCGCTCCCTCACATTGACGAATTAACACACAATTTGCGTCCATATGAAATACTGTGGATTCCCTGCATTGTCCTTCTAAATCGAGATACGTTTCTACGGAAACGGTAGGATTTTCTTTGGGGTTCCGAGTATCTATTTTCCGATGCATTATTCCTCCTTTACTGCATCCCTCGCTAACTCACATTGACGAATTAACACACAATTTGCGTCCATATGAAATACTCTGGATTCCCTGCATTGTCCTTCTAAATCGAGATACGTTTCTACGGAAACGATAGGATTTTCTTTGGGGTTCCGAGTATCTCTTTTCCGATGCATTATTCCTCCTTTACTGCATCCCTCGCTCCCTCACATTGATGAATTAACTCACAATTTGCGTCCACATGAAATACTCTGGATTCCCTGAAATTTGTCCTTCTAAATCGAGATACGTTTCTACGGAAACGACAGGATTTTCTTTGGGGTTCCGAGTATCTCTTTTCCGATGCATTATTCCTCCTTTACTGCATCCCTCGCTCCCTGACATTGACGAATTAACACACAATTTGCGTCCATATGAAATACTCTGGATTCCCTGCATTGTCCTTCTAAATCGAGATACGTTTCTACGGAAACGATAGGATTTTCTTTGGGGTTCCGTGTATCTCTTTTCCGATGCATTATTCCTCCTTTACTGCATCCCTCGCTCCCTCACATTGACGAATTAACACACACTTTGCGTCCATATGATATACTCTGGATTCCCTGAAATTTGTCCTTCTAAATCGAGATACGTTTCTACGGAAACGACAGGATTTTCTTTGGGGTTCCGAGTATCTCTTTTCCGATGCATTATTCCTCCTTTACTGCATCCCTCGCTCCCTGACATTGTCGAATTAACACACAATTTGCGTCCATATGAAATACTCTGGATTCCCTGCATTGTCCTTCTAAATCGAGATACGTTTCTACGGAAACGATAGGATTTTCTTTGGGGTTCCGTGTATCTCTTTTCCGATGCATTATTCCTCCTTTACTGCATCCCTCGCTCCCTCACATTGACGAATTAACACACACTTTGCGTCCATATGATATACTCTGGATTCCCTACATTGTCCTTCTAAATCGAGATATGTTTCTACGGAAACGATAGGATTTTCTTTGGGCTTCCGAGTATCTCTTTTCCGATGCATTATTCCTCCTTTACTGCATTTCTCGCTCCCTCACATTGACGAATTAACACACAATTTGCGTCCATATGAAATACTCTGTATTCCCTGCATTGTCCTCCTAAATCGAGATACGTTTCTACGGAAACGATAGGATTTTTTTTTGGGGTTCCACGTATCACTTTTCCGATGCATTATTCCTCCTTTACTGCATCCCTCGCTTCCTCACATTGACGAATTAACACACAATTTGCGTCCATTTGAAATACTCTGGATTCCCTGCATTGTCCTTCTAAATCGAGATACGTTTCTACGGAAACGATAGGATTTTCTTTGGGGTTCCGAGTATCTCTTTTCCGATGCATTATTCCTCCTTTACTGCATCCCTCGCTCCCTCACATTGACGAATTAACACACAATTTGCGTCCATATGAAATACTGTGGATTCCCTGCATTGTCCTTCTAAATCGAGATACGTTTCTACGGAAACGGTAGGATTTTCTTTGGGGTTCCGAGTATCTATTTTCCGATGCATTATTCCTCCTTTACTGCATCCCTCGCTCCCTCACATTGACGAATTAACACACAATTTGCGTCCATATGAAATACTCTGGGTTCCCTGCATTATCTTTCTAAAACGAGATACGTTTCTACGGAAACTATAGGATTTTCTTTTGGGAGTCGAGTATCTCTTTTCCGATGCATTATTCCACCTTTACTGCATCTATTCCTCCTTTACTGCATCCCTCGCTCCCTCACATTGACGAATTAACACACAATTTGCGTCCATATGATATACTCCGGAATCCCTGCATTGTCCTTCTATATCGAGATACATTTCTACGGAAATGATAGGATTTTCTTTGGGGTTCCGAGTATCTCTTTTCCGATGCATTATTCCTCCTTTACTGCATCTATTCCTCCTTTACTGCATCCCTCGCTCCCTCACATTGACGAATTAACACACAATTTGCGTCCATAAGAAATACTCTGTATTCCCTGCATTGTCCTTCTTAATCGAGATACCTTTCTACGGAAACGATAGTATTTTCTGTGGGGCTCCGAGTATCTCTTTTCCGATGCATTATTCCTCCTTTACTGCATCCCTCGCTCCCTCACATTGACGAATTAACACACAATTTGCGTCCATATGAAATACTCTGGGTTCCCTGCATTATCTTTCTAAAACGAGATACGTTTCTACGGAAACTATAGGATTTTCTTTTGGGAGTCGAGTATGTCTTTTCCGATGCATTATTCCTCCTTTACTGCATCTATTCCTCCTTTACTGCATTCCTCGCTCCCTCACATTGACGAATTAACACACAATTTGCGTCCATATGATATACTCCGGAATCCCTGCATTGTCCTTCTATATCGAGATACATTTCTACGGAAACGATAGTATTTTCTTTGGGGTTCCGAGTATCTCTTTTCCGATGCATTATTCCTCCTTTACTGCATCCCTCGCTCCCTCACATTGACGAATTAACACACAATTTGCGTCCATATGAAATACTCTGTATTCCCTGCATTGTCCTTCTAAATCGAGATACGTTTCTATGGAAACGATAGGATTTTCTTTGGGGTTCCGAGTATCTCTTTTCCGATGCATTATTCCTCCTTTACTGCATCCATCGCTCCCTCACATTGACGAATTAACACACAATTTGCGTCCATATGAATTACTCTGGATCCCCCGGAATTGTCCTTCTAAATCGAGATACGTTTCTACGGAAACGATAGGATTTTCTTTGGGGTTCCGAGTATCTCTTTTCCGATGCATTATTCCTCCTTCACTGCATCCCTCGCTCCCTCACATTGACGAATTAACACACAATTTGCGTCCATATGAAATACTCTGGATTCCCTTCATTGTCCTTCTAAATCGAGATACGTTTCTACGGAAACGAGAGGATTTTCTTTGGGGTTCCGAGTATCTCTTTTCCGATGCATTATTCCTCCTTTACTGCATCCCTCGCTCCCTCAGACTGACGAATTAACACACAATTTGCGCCCATATGAAATACTCTGGTTTCCCTGAATTGTCCTTCTAAATCGAGATACGTTTCTACGGAAATGATAGGATTTTCTTTGGGGTTCCGAGAATCTCTTTTCCGAAGCATTATTCCACCTTTACTGCATCCTTCGCTCCCTCACATTGACGAATTAACACACAATTTGCGTCCATATGAAATACTCTGGATTCCCTGCATTGTCCTTCTTAATCGAGATACGTTTCTACGGAAACGATAGGATTTTCTTTGGGGTTCCGAGTATCTATTTTCCGATGCATTATTCCTCCTTTACTGCATCCCTCGCTCCCTCACATTGACGAATTAACACACAATTTGCGTCCATATGAAATACTCTGGGTTCCCTCCATTATCTTTCTAAAACGAGATGCGTTTCTACGGAAACGATAGGATTTACTTTTGGGAGTCGAGTATCTCTTTTCCGATGCATTATTCCTCCTTTACTGCATCCCTCGCTCCCTCACATTGACGAATTAACACACAATTTGCGTCCATATCATATAGTCTGGATTTCCTCCATTGTCCTTCTAAATTGAGATACGTTTCTACGGAAACGATAGGATTTTCTTTGGGGTTCCGCGTATCTCTTTTCCGATGCATTATTCCTCCTTTACTGCATCCCTCGCTCCCTCACATTGACAAATTAACACACAATTTGCGTCCATATGAAATACTCTGGATTCCCTGCATTGTCCTTCTAAATCGAGATACATTTCTACGGAAACGATAGGATTTTCTTTGGGGTTCCGTGTATCGCTTATCTGATGAATTTTTCCTCCTTTACTGCATCCCTCGCTCCCTCACATTGACGAATTAACGCACAATTTGCGTCCATGTGGAATACTCTCGATTCCCTGCATTGTCCTTTCTAAATCGAGATATGTTTCTACGGAAACGATAGGATTTTCTTTGGGGTTCCGAGTATCTCTTTTCCGATGCATTATTCCTCCTTTACTGCACCCTCGCTAACTCACATTGACGAATTAACACACAATTTGCGTCCATATGAAATACTCTGGATTCCCTGCATTGTCCTTCTAAATCGAGATACGTTTCTACGGGAACGATAGGATTTTCTTTGGGGTTCCGAGTATCTCTTTTCCGATGCATTATTCCTCCTTTACTGCATCCCTCGCTCCCTCACATTGACGAATTAACTCACAATTTGGGTCCACATGAAATACTCTGGATTCCCTGCATTGTCCTTCTAAACTGAGATACGTTTCTACGGAAACGACTGGATTTTCTTTGGGGTTCCGAGTATCTCTTTTCCGATGCATTATTCCTCCTTTACTGCATCCCTCGCTCCCTCACATTGCCGAATTAACACACAAATTGCGTCCATATGAAACACTCTGGGTTCCCTGCATTATCTTTCTAAATCGAGATACGTTTCTACGGAAACGATAGGATTTTCTTTTGGGAGTCGAGTATCTCTTTTCCGATGCATTATTCCTCCTTTACTGCATCCCTCGCTCCCTCACATTGACGAATTAACACACAATTTGCGTCCATATGAAATACTCTCGATTCCCTGCTTTGTCCTTCTAAATGGAGATACGTTTCTACGGAAACGATAGGATTTTCTTTGGGGTTCCGAGTATCTCTTTTCCGAAGCATTATTCCTCCTTTACTGCATCCCTCGCTCCCTCACATTGACGAATTAGCACACAATTTGCGTCCATATGAAATACTCTGGATTCCCTGCATTGTCCTTCCAAATCGAGATACGTATCTGCGGAAACGATAGGATTTTCTTTGGGGTTCCACGTATCTCTTTTCCGATGCATTATTCCTCCTTTACTGCATCCCTCGCTTCCTCACATTGACGAATTAACACACAATTTGCGTCCATATAAAATACTCTGGATTCCCTGCATTGTCCTTCTACATCGAGATACGTTTCTACGGAAACGATAGGATTTTCTTTGGGGTTCCGAGTATCTATTTTCCGATGCATTATTCCTCCTTTACTGCATCCCTCGCTCCCTCACATTGACGAATTAACACACAATTTGCGTCCATATGAAATACTCTGGATTCCTTGCATTGTCCTTCTAAATCGAGATTCGTTCATACGGAAACGATAGGATTTTCTGTGGTGGTTCCGAGTATCTCTTTTCCGATGCATTATTCCTCCTTTACTGCATCCCTCGCTCCCTCACATTGACGAATTAACAGACAATTTGCGTCCATATGAAATACTCTGGGTTCCCTGCATTATCTTTCTAAAAAGAGATACGTTTCTACGGAAACGATAGGATTTTCTTTTGGGAGTCGAGTATCTCTTTTCCGATGCATTATTCCTCCTTTACTGCATCTATTCCTCCTTTACTGCATCCCTCGCTCCCTCACATTGACGAATTAACACACAATTTGCGTCCATATGAAATACTCTGGATTCCCTGCATTGTCCTTCTTAATCGAGATACGTTTCTACGGAAACGATAGGATTATCTTTGGGGTTCCGAGTATCTCTTTTCCGATGCATTATTCCTCCTTTACTGCATCCCTCGCTCCCTCACATTGACGAATTAACACACAATTTGCGTCCATATGAAATACTCTGGGTCCCTGCATTATCTTTCTAAAACGAGATACGTTTCTACGGAAACGATAGGATTTTCTTTTGGGAGTCTAGTATCTCTTTTCCGATGCATTATTCCTCCTTTACTGCATCCCTCGCTCCCCCACATTGACGAATTAACACACAATTTGCGTCCATATGATATAGTCTGGATTCCCTGCATTGTCCTTCTAAATTGAGATACGTTTCTACGGAAACGATAGGATTTTCTTTGGGGTTCCGAGTATTTCTTTTCCAATGCATTATTCCTCCTTAACTGCATTTCTCGCTCCCTCACATTGACGAATTAACACACAATTTGCGTCCATATGAAATACTCTGGATTCCTTGCATTGTCCTTCTAAATCGAGATACGTTTCTACGGAAACGATAGGATTTTCTTTGGGGTTCCGTGTATCGCTTATCCGATGCATTTTTCCTCCTTTACTGCATCCCTAGCTCCCTCACATTGACGAATTAACACACAATTTGCGTCCATATGGAATACTCTGGATTCCCTGCATTGTCCTTCTAAATCGAGATACGTTTCAACGGAAACGATAGTATCTTCTTTGGGGTTCCGGGTATCTCTTTTCCGATGCATTATACCCCCTTTACTAAATCCCTCGCTCCCTCACATTGACGAATTAACACACAATTTGCGTCCATATGAAATACTCAGGATTCCCTTCATTGTCCTTCTAAATCGAGATACGTTTCTACGGAAACGATAGGATTTTCTTTGGGGTTCCGAGTATCTCTTTTCCGATGCATTATTCCTCCTTTACTGCATCCCTCGCTCCCTCACATTGCCGAATTAACACACAAATTGCGTCCATATGAAATACTCTGGGTTCCCTGCATTATCTTTCTAAATCGAGATACGTTTCTACGGAAACGATAGGATTTTCTTTTGGGAGTCGAGTATCTCTTTTCCGATGCATTATTCCTCCTTTACTGCATCCCTCGCTTCCTCACATTGTCGAATTAACACACAATTTGCGTCCATAAGAAATACTGTGAATTCCCTGCATTGTCCTTCTAAATCGAGATACGTTTCTACGGAAACGATAGGATTTTCTGTGGGGTTCCGAGTATCTCTTTTCCGATGCATTATTCCTCCTTTACTGCATCCCTCGCACCCTCACATTGACGAATTAACACACAATTTGCGTCCATATGAAATACTCTGTGTTCCCTGCATTATCTTTCTAAAACGAGATACGTTTCTACGGAAACGATAGGATTTTCTTTTGGGAGTCGAGTATCTCTTTTCCGATGCATTATTCCTCCTTTACTGCATCTATTCCTCCTTTACTGCATCCCTCGCTCCCTCACATTGACGAATTAACACACAATTTGCGTCCATATGAAATACTCTGGATTCCCTGCATTGTCCTTCTTAATCGAGATACGTTTCTACGGAAACGATAGGATTATCTTTGGGGTTCCGAGTATCTCTTTTCCGATGCATTATTCCTCCTTTACTGCATCCCTCGCTCCCTCACATTGACGAATTAACACACAATTTGCGTCCATATGAAATACTCTGGATTCCCTGCATTGTCCGTCTAAATCGAGATACGTTTCTACGGAAACGATAGGATTTTCTTTGGGGTTCCGTGCATCTCTTTTCCGATGCATTATTCCTCCTTTACTGTATCCCTCGCTCCCTGACATTGACAAATTAACACACAATTTGCGTCCATATGAAATACTCTGGATTCCCTGCATTGTCCTTGTAAATCGAGATACGTTTCTACGGAAACGATAGGATTTTCTTTGGGGTTCCGAGTATCTATTTTCCGATGCATTATTCCTCCTTTACTGCATCCCTCGCTCCCTCACATTGACGAATTAACACACAATTTGCGTCCATATGAAATACTCTGGATTCCTTGCATTGTCCTTCTAAATCGAGATTCGTTCATACGGAAACGATAGGATTTTCTGTGGTGGTTCCGAGTATCTCTTTTCCGATGCATTATTCCTCCTTTACTGCATCCCTCGCTCCCTCACATTGACGAATTAACAGACAATTTGCGTCCATATGAAATACTCTGGGTTCCCTGCATTATCTTTCTAAAAAGAGATACGTTTCTACGGAAACGATAGGATTTTCTTTTGGGAGTCGAGTATCTCTTTTCCGATGCATTATTCCTCCTTTACTGCATCTATTCCTCCTTTACTGCATCCCTCGCTCCCTCACATTGACGAATTAACACACAATTTGCGTCCATATGAAATACTCTGGATTCCCTGCATTGTCCTTCTTAATCGAGATACGTTTCTACGGAAACGATAGGATTATCTTTGGGGTTCCGAGTATCTCTTTTCCGATGCATTATTCCTCCTTTACTGCATCCCTCGCTCCCTCACATTGACGAATTAACACACAATTTGCGTCCATATGAAATACTCTGGATTCCCTGCATTGTCCGTCTAAATCGAGATACGTTTCTACGGAAACGATAGGATTTTCTTTGGGGTTCCGTGCATCTCTTTTCCGATGCATTATTCCTCCTTTACTGTATCCCTCGCTCCCTGACATTGACAAATTAACACACAATTTGCGTCCATATGAAATACTCTGGATTCCCTGCATTGTCCTTGTAAATCGAGATACGTTTCTACGGAAACGATAGGATTTTCTTTGGGGTTCCGAGTATCTCTTTTCCGATGCATTATTCCTCCTTTACTGCATCCCTCGCTCCCTCACACTGACGAATTAACACACAATTTGCGCCCATATGAAATACTCTGGTTTCCCTGAATTGTCCTTCTAAATCGAGATACGTTTCTACGGAAATGATAGGATTTTCTTTGGGGTTCCGAGAATCTCTTTTCCGAAGCATTATTCCACCTTTACTGCATCCTTCGCTCCCTCACATTGACGAATTAACACACAATTTGCGTCCATATGAAATACTCTGGATTCCTTGCATTGTCCTTCTAAATCGAGATTCGTTCATACGGAAACGATAGGATTTTCTTTGGGGTTCCGAGTATCTCTTTTCCGAAGCATTATTCCTCCTTTACTGCATCCCTCGCTCCCTCACATTGACGAATTAGCACACAATTTGCGTCCATATGAAATACTCTGGATTCCCTGCATTGTCCTTCCAAATCGAGATACGTATCTGCGGAAACGATAGGATTTTCTTTGGGGTTCCACGTATCTCTTTTCCGATGCATTATTCCTCCTTTACTGCATCCCTCGCTTCCTCACATTGACGAATGAACACACAATTTGCGTCCATATAAAATTCTCTGGATTCCCTGCATTGTCCTTCTAAATCGAGATACGTTTCTACGGAAACGATAGGATTTTCTTTGGGGTTCCGAGTATCTATTTTCCGATGCATTATTCCTCCTTTACTGCATCCCTCGCTCCCTCACATTGACGAATTAACACACAATTTGCGTCCATATGAAATACTCTGGATTCCTTGCATTGTCCTTCTAAATCGAGATTCGTTCATACGGAAACGATAGGATTTTCTGTGGTGGTTCCGAGTATCTCTTTTCCGATGCATTATTCCTCCTTTACTGCATCCCTCGCTCCCTCACATTGACGAATTAACAGACAATTTGCGTCCATATGAAATACTCTGGGTTCCCTGCATTATCTTTCTAAAAAGAGATACGTTTCTACGGAAACGATAGGATTTTCTTTTGGGAGTCGAGTATCTCTTTTCCGATGCATTATTCCTCCTTTACTGCATCTATTCCTCCTTTACTGCATCCCTCGCTCCCTCACATTGACGAATTAACACACAATTTGCGTCCATATGAAATACTCTGGATTCCCTGCATTGTCCTTCTTAATCGAGATACGTTTCTACGGAAACGATAGGATTATCTTTGGGGTTCCGAGTATCTCTTTTCCGATGCATTATTCCTCCTTTACTGCATCCCTCGCTCCCTCACATTGACGAATTAACACACAATTTGCGTCCATATGAAATACTCTGGGTCCCTGCATTATCTTTCTAAAACGAGATACGTTTCTACGGAAACGATAGGATTTTCTTTTGGGAGTCTAGTATCTCTTTTCCGATGCATTATTCCTCCTTTACTGCATCCCTCGCTCCCCCACATTGACGAATTAACACACAATTTGCGTCCATATGATATAGTCTGGATTCCCTGCATTGTCCTTCTAAATTGAGATACGTTTCTACGGAAACGATAGGATTTTCTTTGGGGTTCCGAGTATTTCTTTTCCAATGCATTATTCCTCCTTAACTGCATTTCTCGCTCCCTCACATTGACGAATTAACACACAATTTGCGTCCATATGAAATACTCTGGATTCCTTGCATTGTCCTTCTAAATCGAGATACGTTTCTACGGAAACGATAGGATTTTCTTTGGGGTTCCGTGTATCGCTTATCCGATGCATTTTTCCTCCTTTACTGCATCCCTAGCTCCCTCACATTGACGAATTAACACACAATTTGCGTCCATATGGAATACTCTGGATTCCCTGCATTGTCCTTCTAAATCGAGATACGTTTCAACGGAAACGATAGTATTTTCTTTGGGGTTCCGGGTATCTCTTTTCCGATGCATTATACCCCCTTTACTAAATCCCTCGCTCCCTCACATTGACGAATTAACACACAATTTGCGTCCATATGAAATACTCAGGATTCCCTTCATTGTCCTTCTAAATCGAGATACGTTTCTACGGAAACGATAGGATTTTCTTTGGGGTTCCGAGTATCTCTTTTCCGATGCATTATTCCTCCTTTACTGCATCCCTCGCTCCCTCACATTGCCGAATTAACACACAAATTGCGTCCATATGAAATACTCTGGGTTCCCTGCATTATCTTTCTAAATCGAGATACGTTTCTACGGAAACGATAGGATTTTCTTTTGGGAGTCGAGTATCTCTTTTCCGATGCATTATTCCTCCTTTACTGCATCCCTCGCTTCCTCACATTGTCGAATTAACACACAATTTGCGTCCATAAGAAATACTGTGAATTCCCTGCATTGTCCTTCTAAATCGAGATACGTTTCTACGGAAACGATAGGATTTTCTGTGGGGTTCCGAGTATCTCTTTTCCGATGCATTATTCCTCCTTTACTGCATCCCTCGCACCCTCACATTGACGAATTAACACACAATTTGCGTCCATATGAAATACTCTGTGTTCCCTGCATTATCTTTCTAAAACGAGATACGTTTCTACGGAAACGATAGGATTTTCTTTTGGGAGTCGAGTATCTCTTTTCCGATGCATTATTCCTCCTTTACTGCATCTATTCCTCCTTTACTGCATCCCTCGGTCCCTCACATTGACGAATTAACACACAATTTGCGTCCATATGATATACTCCGGATTCCCTGCATTGTCCTTCTATATCGAGATACGTTTCTACGGAAACGATAGGATTTTCTTTGGGGTTCCGAGTATCTATTTTCCGATGCATTATTCCTCCTTTACTGCATCCCTCGCTCCCTCACATTGACGAATTAACACACAATTTGCGTCCATATGAAATACTCTGGATTCCTTGCATTGTCCTTCTAAATCGAGATTCGTTCATACGGAAACGATAGGATTTTCTGTGGTGGTTCCGAGTATCTCTTTTCCGATGCATTATTCCTCCTTTACTGCATCTCTCGCTCCCTCACATTGACGAATTAACAGACAATTTGCGTCCATATGAAATACTCTGGGTTCCCTGCATTATCTTTCTAAAAAGAGATACGTTTCTACGGAAACGATAGGATTTTCTTTTGGGAGTCGAGTATCTCTTTTCCGATGCATTATTCCTCCTTTACTGCATCTATTCCTCCTTTACTGCATCCCTCGCTCCCTCACATTGACGAATTAACTCTTTGATGCACAGATTTTATGTTTAATTAATTTTTTAATAAAACATGCATTTTCTATGTCTGGTGGGGTTGCTAATAAAGGAAAACATGAATTAAAATTTTTTATTGTATTGATTTTGGTTTTAGATGGTGGTATATATAATATACCACCATGCCACTTAGGGCCGTACCTAAAGTTTTTGAGATATCTTGGTTTGTGCTTGTAACTCACCTTTAAATTCTACTCTAAGCAGTAATAATTAGTATAATTAATGTAAAATAATTTTATTTCTGGCAATTGGTCATTTACAATACAAAATCAAATTACAAACCTTACAAATAAAATATGTTTCTTATTCCTTTTTGTGAAAATCTTGAAAGCACCTTTTTGTTTTGCTAAGGCACAAAGGCACTTTGCATTCAGCGCACATCCAGAAAGTGCGCACTTGCTTCTTTTTTGTACTGCATTTCGCACAACGTCTGGCGGTAGTACGCTCTGGCTGGTGGGATGAATTGTCGAGACGCTGGCGTGAGGAAACATATGGCTTGTTTTTCTTTACGTGGACTTGACTCTCATGAAGTCTAGATGGCCTCAATGGTGTTTTCTGGGTTACTAAGCTTTGCAGGATACTCATCCTGAAGACTTTGGCAATCATTTTTTCTCTATCGCCTAGTTCCTTCCAAATTATATAGCTGTTGACGATACTGACATCAAGCAGGTGAAAGAATATTCGGTGCCACCACTTTTTACTTCTCCGGCTTATTTCATATGATTTTTTCAGTTGGTCGAACTTGTCGACATTGTTCATGTGTGCATTGTAATCCATCACTGCTTGAGGACAAGGTAGCTCTATGCGTGAACCATCTCTTTCACGGCGAGTCACTGTAGTAACTTCAGGACTGTGAAAATTTGAAAGGAGATGAACAGCTCTCTTATCTTTCCACTTCAAGTAGAGGATGCCACAGTTGCTGACCCTCCAGTCAAATTCACCTCTGCTTAATTCTTTGTCTGTTTTTAATTTGGGTAAATGTTTCCTTGTTGGTTGAACTGTCCCACAGGCATATATGTTTCTCTGCTGTAAACCAGCCAACAAGTTATAGCTATTGAAATAGTTGTCGAAATAAAGATAATGGCCTTTATTTACGAGTTCAGAGGACAAACTCAGCACTACATGCTCCCCAAGGCCTGTTTGCACTGTGTCACCTACTTTTCCGGTGTAAATATCAAATTTCAAGTTGTAAGAGGTCTTGTCACACAGCATCCACACTTTGTAACCACGCTTTATGGGTTTATCTCTCATGTATTGTTTCATACTGTTGCGGCCTTTGAATTTGATCATTGACTCATCAATTGCTAGGTGTTTGCTGGGTTGGTAACACTTGGAAAAAGATTCAGATAGTATCTTGATCACTGGTCGCAGCTTGTACAGTTTGTCATAACCTGGGTGTCCTTTTTCTGGATGCAATGTGTTATCATTCAGATGAATGTTCCTCAGTAACCATCCAAACCGATTTACTGCCATCAGAGATGCAATATAACGATCATGAAGTTCTGGGGCACTAGACCAGTAGTCTCTGTATGCTGGCATACGCTTTATACCCATCAAAATGTTGATTCCCAGGAAAGTTCGTATTTCATTGTCAGTTGTTGGAGTGAAAGACTTGCCAGATTGCGTCGCATATAAATTTGTTTGGAAAACGATTAGCTCAACTAGCTCTTTTGGAAATATTTTTTCGAATATATCGATAGGTTCTGGATCATCAATGTCCCTAATAAAAGCACTTGGTCCTGATTCACTGTCGAACTGCATTCCTGAGGTAGCATTGAATTGTTGTCCCCAAGTTGGCGCTGTGTCAGCAGCGCGTTTTGGCGGAGTGGACTCACTTTCTTCCTCGCTCTCTGAAACTTCGCCTTCAGACGACACAATAGCCTCCGCAACAATGCTTGCTTCATAATCAGATTCGTCATCTGTGGTGTCAACAGTGGAATCCTCGTCTGATGGAATTTCACACAATAATCGTTCGATTTCTTCATCTCGTAAGCCTCTTCTTGACATTTTCATTTTCAAACAACAGCCTGAATCCAAGTAAAGAATACGTAAGCAAAACAAAATGGAGAAAGAGCTAAAATAAGTCACAACACAATTAAAAACTAAACTTTGTAGCGGAGGATTTCGAATTTTATACTAGGAAACGAAATGCAATAGAATACTGCTACATGCACGGTGGTACAAATAATATACCACCAAAATAAATTGTATATAAATAACGGAAGATTGTGCATATGAATGTATACATGGGTTCATACCGTAGCTGTGACGTCCAAGATATGGAAAAAACACAGGCGCAACAAGAAATTCGTTATAAACCACTATTCACACGCAAAAACCATGCACAACTCAGCACGCAGCTTTCACAGTTGTAATCTATGCAATTCTTGGCGGGAACTGATTCCTTATAGGCAGTGAGTGCCATCTGTCTGATAAGTAGAGAACTAGGTGAGCATATTAGAGTGGTGGTCGTGCAGTTAAACCACTGTGCAAAGAGCCAAGAAAATTTTCAAAAGGTGGTATACTATGTATACCACCGTGCTCCAAAGAGTTAACACACAATTTGCGTCCATATGAAATACTCTGGATTCCCTGCATTGTCCTTCTTAATCGAGATACGTTTCTACGGAAACGATAGGATTATCTTTGGGGTTCCGAGTATCTCTTTTCCGATGCATTATTCCTCCTTTACTGCATCCCTCGCTCCCTCACATTGACGAATTAACACACAATTTGCGTCCATATGAAATACTCTGGGTCCCTGCATTATCTTTCTAAAACGAGATACGTTTCTACGGAAACGATAGGATTTTCTTTTGGGAGTCTAGTATCTCTTTTCCGATGCATTATTCCTCCTTTACTGCATCCCTCGCTCCCCCACATTGACGAATTAACACACAATTTGCGTCCATATGATATAGTCTGGATTCCCTGCATTGTCCTTCTAAATTGAGATACGTTTCTACGGAAACGATAGGATTTTCTTTGGGGTTCCGAGTATTTCTTTTCCAATGCATTATTCCTCCTTAACTGCATTTCTCGCTCCCTCACATTGACGAATTAACACACAATTTGCGTCCATATGAAATACTCTGGATTCCTTGCATTGTCCTTCTAAATCGAGATACGTTTCTACGGAAACGATAGGATTTTCTTTGGGGTTCCGTGTATCGCTTATCCGATGCATTTTTCCTCCTTTACTGCATCCCTAGCTCCCTCACATTGACGAATTAACACACAATTTGCGTCCATATGGAATACTCTGGATTCCCTGCATTGTCCTTCTAAATCGAGATACGTTTCAACGGAAACGATAGTATTTTCTTTGGGGTTCCGGGTATCTCTTTTCCGATGCATTATACCCCCTTTACTAAATCCCTCGCTCCCTCACATTGACGAATTAACACACAATTTGCGTCCATATGAAATACTCAGGATTCCCTTCATTGTCCTTCTAAATCGAGATACGTTTCTACGGAAACGATAGGATTTTCTTTGGGGTTCCGAGTATCTCTTTTCCGATGCATTATTCCTCCTTTACTGCATCCCTCGCTCCCTCACATTGCCGAATTAACACACAAATTGCGTCCATATGAAATACTCTGGGTTCCCTGCATTATCTTTCTAAATCGAGATACGTTTCTACGGAAACGATAGGATTTTCTTTTGGGAGTCGAGTATCTCTTTTCCGATGCATTATTCCTCCTTTACTGCATCCCTCGCTTCCTCACATTGTCGAATTAACACACAATTTGCGTCCATAAGAAATACTGTGAATTCCCTGCATTGTCCTTCTAAATCGAGATACGTTTCTACGGAAACGATAGGATTTTCTGTGGGGTTCCGAGTATCTCTTTTCCGATGCATTATTCCTCCTTTACTGCATCCCTCGCACCCTCACATTGACGAATTAACACACAATTTGCGTCCATATGAAATACTCTGTGTTCCCTGCATTATCTTTCTAAAACGAGATACGTTTCTACGGAAACGATAGGATTTTCTTTTGGGAGTCGAGTATCTCTTTTCCGATGCATTATTCCTCCTTTACTGCATCTATTCCTCCTTTACTGCATCCCTCGGTCCCTCACATTGACGAATTAACACACAATTTGCGTCCATATGATATACTCCGGATTCCCTGCATTGTCCTTCTATATCGAGATACGTTTCTATGGAAACGATAGGATTTTCTTTGGGGTTCCGAGTATCTCTTTTCCGATGCATTATTCCTCCTTTACTGCATCCCTCGCTCCCTCACATTGACGAATTAACACACAATTTGCGTCCATATGAAATACTCTGTATTCCCTGCATTGTCCTTCTAAATCGAGATACGTCTCTATGGAAACGATAGGATTTTCTTTGGGGTTCCGAGTATCTCTTTTCCGATGCATTATTCCTCCTTTACTGCATCCCTCGCTCCCTCACATTGTCGAATTAACACACAATTTGCGTCCATATGAAATACTCTGGATTCCCTGCATTGTCCTTCTAAATCGAGATACGTTTCTACGGAAACGAAAGGATTTTCTTTGGGGTTCCGAGTATCTCTTTTCCGATGCATTATTCCTCCTTCACTGCATCCCTCGCTCCCTCACATTGACGAATTAACACACAATTTGCGTCCATATGAAATACTCTGGATTCCCTGCATTGTCCTTCTAAATCGAGATACGTTTCTACGGAAACGAGAGGTTTTTCTTTGGGGTTCCGAGTATCTCTTTTCCGATGCATTATTCCTCCCTTACTGCATCCCTGGCTCCCTCACATTGACGAATTAACACACAATTTGCGTCCATATGAAATACTCTGGTTTCCCTTCATTGTCCTTCTGAATCGAGATACGTTTCTACGGAAACGATAGGATTTTCTTTGGGGTTCCGAGTATCTCTTTTCCGATGCATTATTCCTCCTTTACTGCATCCCTCGCTCCCTCACATTGACGAATTAACACACAATTTGCATCCATATGAAATACTCTGGATTCCCTACATTGTCCTTCTTAATTGAGATACGTTTCTACGGAAACGACAGGATTTTCTTTGGGGTTCCGAGTATCTCTTTTCCGATGCATTATTCCTCCTTTACTGCATCCCTCGCTCCCTCACATTGGCGAATTAACACACAATTTGCGTCCATATGAAATACTCTGGGTTCCCTGCATTATATTTCTAAAACGAGATACGTTTCTACGGAAACGATAGGATTTTCTTTTGGGAGTCGAGTATCTCTTTTCCGATGCATTATTCCTCCTTTACTGCATCCCTCGCTCCCTCACATTGACGAATTAACACACAATTTGCGTCCATATGATATCGTCTGGATTCCCTGCATTGTCCTTCTAAATTGAGATACGTTTCTACGGAAACGATAGGATTTTCTTTGGGGTTCCGAGTATCTCTTTTCCAATGCATTATTCCTCCTTTACTGCATTTCTCGCTCCCTCACATTGACGAATTAACACACAATTTGCGTCCATATGAAATACTCTGGATTCCCTGCATTGTCCTTCTAAATCGAGATACGTTTCTACGGAAACGATAGGATTTTCTTTGGGGTTCCGTGTATCGCTTATCCGATGCATTTTTCCTCCTTTACTGCACCCCTCGCTCCCTCACATTGACGAATTAACACACAATTTGCGTCCATATGGAATACTCCGGATTCCCTGCATTGTCCTTCTAAATCGAGATACGTTTCTACGGAAACGATAGGATTTTCTTTGGGGTTCCGAGCATCTCTTTTCCGATGCATTATTCCTCCTTTACTGCATCCCTCGCTCCCTCACATTGACGAATTAACACACAATTTGAGTCCATATGAAATACTCTGGATTCCCTGCATTGTCCTTCTAAATCGAGATACGTTTCTACGGAAACGATAGGATTTTCTTTGGGGTTCCGTGTATCTCTTTTCCGATGCATTATTCCTCCTTCACTGCATCCCTCGCTCCCTCACATTGACGAATTAACACACAATTTGCGTCCATATGAAATACTCTGGATTCCCTGCATTGTCCTTCTAAATCGAGATACGTTTCTACGGAAACGGGAAGATTTTCTTTGGGGTTCCGAGTATCTCTTTTCCAATGCATTATTCCTCCTTTACTGCATCCCTCGCTCCCTCACATTGACGATGTAACACACAATTTGCGTCCATATGAAATACTCTGGTTTCCCTGCATTGTCCTTCTAAATCGAGATACGTTTCTACGGAAACGATAGGATTTTCTTTGGGGTTCCGAGTATCTCTTTTCCGATGCATTATTCCTCCTTTACTGCATCCCTCGCTCCCTCACATTGACGAATTAACACACAATTTGCATCCATATGAAATACTCTGGATTCCCTGCATTGTCGTTCTAAATCGAGATACGTTTCTATGGAAACGATAGGATTTTCTTTGGGGTTCCGAGTATCTCTTTTCCGATGCATTATTCCTCCTTTACTGCATCCCTCGCTCCCTCACATTGACGAATTAACACACAAATTGCGTCCATCTGAAATACACTGGGTTCCCTGCACTGTCCTTCTAAATTGGGATTCGTTTCTACGGAAACGATAGTATTTTCTTTGGGGTTCCGTGTATCTCTTTTCCGATGCATTATTCCTCCTTTACTGCATCCCTCGCTCCCTCACATTGACGAATTAACACACACTTTGCGTCCATATGATATACTCTGGATTCCCTACATTGTCCTTCTAAATCGAGATATGTTTCTACGGAAACGATAGGATTTTCTTTGGGCTTCCGAGTATCTCTTTTCCGATGCATTATTCCTCCTTTACTGCATTTCTCGCTCCCTCACATTGACGAATTAACACACATTTTGCGTCCATATGAAATACTCTGTATTCCCTGCATTGTCCTCCTAAATCGAGATACGTTTCTACGGAAACGATGGGATTTTCTTTGGGGTACCACGTATCATTTTTCCGATGCATTATTCCTCCTTTACTGCATCCCTCGCTTCCTCACATTGACGAAATAACACACAATTTGCGTCCATATGAAATACTCTGTATTCCCTGCATTGTCCTTCTAAATCGAGATACGTTTCTACGGAAACGATAGGATTTTCTTTGGGGTTCCGAGTATCTCTTTTCCGATGCATTATTCCTCCTTTACTGCATCCCTCGCTCCCTCACATTGACGAATTAACACACAATTTGCGTCCATATGAAATACTGTGGATTCCCTGCATTGTCCTTCTAAATCGAGATACGTTTCTACGGAAACGGTAGGATTTTCTTTGGGGTTCCGAGTATCTATTTTCCGATGCATTATTCCTCCTTTACTGCATCCCTCGCTCCCTCACATTGACGAATTAACACACAATTTGCGTCCATATGAAATACTCTGGATTCCTTGCATTATCCTTCTAAATCGAGATACCTTTCTACGGAAACGATAGGACTTTCTGTGGGGTTCCGAGTATCTCTTTTCCGATGCATTATTCCTCCTTTACTGCATCCCTCGCACCCTCACATTGACGAATTAACACACAATTTGCGTCCATATGAAATACTCTGGGTTCCCTGCATTATCTGTCTAAAACGAGATACGTTTCTACGGAAACTATAGGATTTTCTTTTGGGAGTCGAGTATCTCTTTTCCGATGCATTATTCCTCCTTTACTGCATCTATTCCTCCTTTACTGCATCCCTCGCTCCCTCACATTGACGAATTAACACACAATTTGCGTCCATATGATATACTCCGGAATCCCTGCATTGTCCTTCTATATCGAGAGACATTTCTACGGAAACGATAGAATTTTCTTTGGGGTTCCGAGTATCTCTTTTCCGATGCATTATTCCTCCTTTACTGCATCCCTCGCTCCCTCACATTGACGAATTAACACACAATTTGCGTCCATATGAAATACTCTGTATTCCCTGCATTGTCCTTCTAAATCGAGATACGTTTCTATGGAAACGATAGGATTTTCTTTGGGGTTCCGAGTATCTCTTTTCCGAAGCATTATTCCTCCTTTACTGCATCCCTCGCTCCCTCACATTGACGAATTAACACACAATTTGCGTCCATATGAAATACTCTGGATTCCCTGAATAGTCCTTCTTAATCGAGATACGTTTCTACGGAAACGATAGGATTTTCTTTGGGGTTCCGAGTATCTATTTTCCGATGCATTATTCCTCCTTTACTGCATCCCTCGCTCCCTCACATTGACGAATTAACACACAATTTGCGTCCATATGAAATACTCTGGGTTCCCTGCATTATCTTTCTAAAACGAGATGCGTTTCTACGGAAACGATAGGATTTACTTTTGGGAGTCGAGTATCTCTTTTCCGATGCATTATTCCTCCTTTACTGCATCCCTCGCTCCCTCACATTGACGAATTAACACACAATTTGCGTCCATATGATATAGTCTGGATTTCCTGCATTGTCCTTCTAAATTGAGATACGTTTCTACGGAAACGATAGGATTTTCTTTGGGGTTCCGAGTATCTCTTTTCCGATGCATTATTCCTCCTTTACTGCATTTCTCGCTCCCTCACATTGACAAATTAACACACAATTTGCGTCCATATGAAATACTCTGGATTCCCTGCATTGTCCTTCTAAATCGAGATACATTTCTATGGAAACGATAGGATTTTCTTTGGGGCTTCGTGTATCGCTTATCTGATGCATTTATCCTCGTTTACTGCATCCCTCGCTCCCTCACATTGACGAATTAACACACAATTTGCGTCCATATGGAATACTCTGGATTCCCTGCATTGTCCTTCGAAATCGAGATATGTTTCTACGGAAACGATAGGATTTTCTTTGGGGTTCCGAGTATCTCTTTTCCGATGCATTATTCCTCCTTTACTGCATCCCTCGCTCCCTCACATTGACGAATTAACAGACAATTTGCGTCCATATGAAATACTCTGGGTTCCCTACATTATCTTTCTAAAAAGAGATACGTTTCTACGGAAACGATAGGATTTTCTTTTGGGAGTCGAGTATCTCTTTTCCGATGCATTATTCCTCCTTTACTGCATCTATTCCTCTTCACTGCATCCCTCGCTCCCTCACATTGACCAATTAACACACAATTTGCGTCCATATGAAATACTCTGGATTCCCTGCATTGTCCTTCTTAATCGAGATACCTTTCTACGGAAACGATAGTATTTTCTGTGGGGCTCCAAGTATCTCTTTTCCGATGCATTATTCCTCCTTTACTGCATCCCTCGCTCCCTCTCATTGACGAATTAACACACAATTTGCGTCCATATGAAATACTCTGGGTTCCCTGCATTATCTTTCTAAAACGAGATACGTATCTACGGAAACTATAGGATTTTTCTTTTGGGAGTCGAGTATCTCTTTTCCGATGCATTATTCCTCCTTTACTGCATCTATTCCTCCTTTACTGCATCCCTCGCTCCCTCACATTGACGAATTAACAGACAATTTGCGTCCATATGAAATACTCTGGGTTCCCTACATTATCTTTCTAAAAAGAGATACGTTTCTACGGAAACGATAGGATTTTCTTTTGGGAGTCGAGTATCTCTTTTCCGATGCATTATTCCTCCTTTACTGCATCTATTAGTCTTCACTGCATCCCTCGCTCCCTCACATTGACCAATTAACACACAATTTGCGTCCATATGAAATACTCTGGATTCCCTGCATTGTCCTTCTTAATCGAGATACCTTTCTACGGAAACGATAGTATTTTCTGTGGGGCTCCAAGTATCTCTTTTCCGATGCATTATTCCTCCTTTACTGCATCCCTCGCTCCCTCACATTGACGAATTAACACACAATTTGCGTCCATATGAAATACTCTGGGTTCCCTGCATTATCTTTCTAAAACGAGATACGTATCTACGGAAACTATAGGATTTTTCTTTTGGGAGTCGAGTATCTCTTTTCCGATGCATTATTCCTCCTTTACTGCATCTATTCCTCCTTTACTGCATCCCTCGCTCCCTCACATTGACGAATTAACACACAATTTGCGTCCATATGATATACTCCGGAATCCCTGCATTGTCCTTCTATATCGAGATACATTTCTACGGAAACGATGGTATTTTCTTTGGGGTTCCGAGTATCTCTTTTCCGATGCATTATTCCTCCTTTACTGCATCCCTCGCTCCCTCACATTGACGAATTAACACACAATTTGCGTCCATATGAAATACTCTGTATTCCCTGCATTGTCCTTCTAAATCGAGATACGTTTCAATGGAAACGATAGGATTTTCTTTGGGGTTCCGAGTATCTCTTTTCCGATGCATTATTCCTCCTTTACTGCATCCCTCGCTCCCTCACATTGACGAATTACAACACACAATTTGCGTCCATATGAAATACTCTGGATTCCCTGCATTGTCCTTCTAAATCGAGATACGTTTCTACGGAAACGATAGGATTTTCTTTGGGGTTCCGAGTATCTCTTTTCCGATGCATTATTCCTCCTTCACTGCATCCCTCGCTCCCTCACATTGACGAATTAACACACAATTTGCGTCCATATGAAATACTCTGGATTCCCTGCATTGTCCTTCTAAATCGAGATACGTTTCTACGGAAACGAGAGGATTTTCTTTGGGGTTCCGAGTATCTCTTTTCCGATGCATTATTCCTCCTTTACTGCATCCCTCGCTCCCTCACACTGACGAATTAACACACAATTTTCGCCCATATGAAATACTCTGGTTTCCCTGATTTGTCCTTCTAAATCGAGATACGTTTCTACGGAAATGATAGGATTTTCTTTGGGGTTCCGAGAATCTCTTTTCCGAAGCATTATTCCTCCTTTGCTGCATCCCTCGCTCCCTCACATTGACGAATTAACACACAATTTGCGTCCATATGAAATACTCTGGATTCCCTGCACTGTCCTTCTTAATCGAGATACGTTTCTACGGAAACGATAGGATTTTCTTTGGGGTTCCGAGTATCTATTTTCCGATGCATTATTCCTCCTTTACTGCATCCCTCGCTCCCTCACATTGACGAATTAACACACAATTTGCGTCCATATGAAATACTCTGGGTTCCCTGCATTATCTTTCTAAAACGAGATGCGTTTCTACGGAAACGATAGGATTTACTTTTGGGAGTCGAGTATCTCTTTTCCGATGCATTATTCCTCCTTTACTGCATCCCTCGCTCCCTCACATTGACGAATTAACACACAATTTGCGTCCATATGATATAGTCTGGATTTCCTGCATTGTCCTTCTAAATTGAGATACGTTTCTACGGAAACGAAAGGATTTTCTTTGGGGTTCCGCGTATCTCTTTTCCGATGCATTATTCCTCCTTTACTGCATTTCTCGCTCCCTCACATTGACAAATTAACACACAATTTGCGTCCATATGAAATACTCTGGATTCCCTGCATTGTCCTTCTAAATCGAGATACATTTCTACGGAAACGATAGGATTTTCTTTGGGGTTCCGTGTATCGCTTATCTGATGAATTTTTCCTCCTTTACTGCATCCCTCGCTCCCTCACATTGACGAATTAACACACAATTTGCGTCCATATGGAATACTCTGGATTCCCTGCATTGTCCTTTCTAAATCGAGATATGTTTCTACGGAAACGATAGGATTTTCTTTGGGGTTCCGAGTATCTCTTTTCCGATGCATTATTCCTCCTTTACTGCATCCCTCGCTAACTCACATTGACGAATTAACACTCAATTTGCGTCCATATGAAATACTCTGGATTCCCTGCATTGTCCTTCTAAATCGAGATACGTTTCCACGGAAACGATAGGATTTTCTTTGGGGTTCCGAGTATCTCTTTTCCGATGCATTATTCCTCCTTTACTGCATCCCTCGCTCCCTCACATTGACGAATTAACTCACAATTTGCGTCCACATGAAATACTCTGGATTCCCTGCATTGTCCTTCTAAACTGAGATACGTTTCTACGGAAACGACAGGATTTTCTTTGGGGTTCCGAGTATCTCTTTTCCGATGCATTATTTCTCCTTTACTGCATCCCTCGCTCCCTCACATTGCCGAATTAACACACAAATTGCGTCCATGTGAAACACTCTGGGTTCCCTGCATTATCTTTCTAAATCGAGATACGTTTCTACGGAAACGATAGGATTTTCTTTTGGGAGTCGAGTATCTCTTTTCCGATGCATTATTCCTCCTTTACTGCATCCCTCGCTGCCTCACATTGACGAATTAACACACAATTTGGGTCCATATGAAATACTCTCGATTCCCTGCTTTGTCCTTCTAAATGGAGATACGTTTCTACGGAAACGATAGGATTTTCTTTGGGGTTCCGAGGATCTCTTTTCCGATGCATTATTCCTCCTTTACTGCATCCCTCGTTCCCTCACATTGACGAATTAACACACAATTTGCGTCCATATGAAATACTCTGGATTCCCTGCATTGTCCTTCCAAATCGAGATACGTTTCTACGGAAACGATAGGATTTTCTTTGGGGTTCCACGTATCTCTTTTCCGATGCATTATTCCTCCTTTACTGCATCCCTCGCTTCCTCACATTGACGAATTAACACACAATTTGCGTCCATATAAAATACTCTGGATTCCCTGCATTGTCCTTCTAAATCGAGATACGTTTCTACGGAAACGATAGGATTTTCTTTGGGGTTCCGAGTATCTCTTTTCCGATGCATTATTCCTCCTTTACTGCATCCCTCTCTCCCTCACATTGACGAATTAACACACAATTTGCGTCCATATGAAATACTGTGGATTCCCTGCATTGTCCTTCTAAATCGAGATACGTTTCTACGGAAACGATAGGATTTTCTTTGGGGTTCCGAGTATCTATTTTCCGATGCATTATTCCTCCTTTACTGCATCCCTCGCTCCCTCAGATTGACGAATTAACACACAATTTGCGTCCATATGAAATACTCTGGATTCCTTGCATTGTCCTTCTAAATCGAGATACGTTTTTACGGAAACGATTGGATTTTCTGTGGGGTTCCGAGTATCTCTTTTCCGATGCATTATTCCTCCTTTACTGCATCCCTCGGTCCCTCACATTGACGAATTAACAGACAATTTGCGTCCATATGAAATACTCTGGGTTCCCTGCATTATCTTTCTAAAAAGAGATACGTTTCTACGGAAACGATAGGATTTTCTTTTGGGAGTCGAGTATCTCTTTTCCGATGCATTATTCCTCCTTTACTGCATCTATTCCTCCTTTACTGCATGCCTCGCTCCCTCACATTGACGAATTAACACACAATTTGCATCCATATGAAATACTCTGGATTCCCTGCATTGTCCTTCTTAATCGAGATACGTTTCTGCGGAAACGATAGGATTTTCTTTGGGGTTCCGAGTATCTCTTTTCCGATGCATTATTCCTCCTTTACTGCATCCCTCGCTCCCTCACATTGACGAATTAACACACAATTTGCGTCCATATGAAATACTCTGGGTCCCTGCATTATCTTTCTAAAACGAGATACGTTTCTACGGAAACGATAGGATTTTCTTTTGGGAGTCTAGTATCTCTTTTCCGATGCATTATTCCTCCTTTACTGCATCCCTCGCTCCCTCACATTGACGAATTAACACACAATTTGCGTCCATATGAAATACTCTGGGTCCCTGCATTATCTTTCTAACACGAGATACGTTTCTACGGAAACGATAGGATTTTCTTTTGGGAGTCTAGTATCTCTTTTCCGATGCATTATTCCTCCTTTACTGCATCCCTCGCTCCCTCACATTGACGAATTAACACACAATTTGCGTCCATATGATATAGTCTGGATTCCCTGCATTGTCCTTCTAAATTGAAATACGTTTCTACGGAAACGATAGGATTTTCTTTGGGGTTCCGAGTATTTCTTTTCCAATGCATTATTCCTCCTTTACTGCATTTCTCGCTCCCTCACATTGACGAATTAACACACAATTTGCGTCCATATGGAATACTCTGGATTCCCTGCATTGTCCTTCTAAATCGAGATACGTTTCAACGGAAACGATAGTATTTTCTTTGGGGTTCCGAGTATCTCTTTTCCGATGCATTATTCCCCCTTTACTAAATCCCTCGCTCCCTCACATTGACGAATTAACACACAATTTGCGTCCATATGAAATACTCAGGATTCCCTGCATTGTCCTTCTAAATCGAGATACGTTTCTACGGAAACGATAGGATTTTCTTTGGGGTTCCGAGTATCTCTTTTCCGATGCACTATTCCTCCTTTACTGCATCCCTCGCTCCCTCACATTGCCGAATTAACACACAAATTCCGTCCATATGAAATACTCTGGGTTCCCTGCATTATCTTTCTAAATCGAGATACGTTTCTACGGAAACGATAGGATTTTCTTTTGGGAGTCGAGTATCTCTTTTCCGATGCATTATTCCTCCTTTACTGCATCCCTCGCTTCCTCACATTGTCGAATTAACAAACAATTTGCGTCCATATGAAATACTGTGGATTCCCAGCATTGTCCTTCTAAATCCAGATACGTTTCTACGGAAACGATAGGATTTTCTGTGGGGTTCCGAGTTTCTCTTTTCCGATGCATTATTCCTCCTTTACTGCATCCCTCGCACCCTCACATTGACGAATTAACACACAATTTGCGTCCATATGAAATACTCTGTGTTCCCTGCATTATCTTTCTAAAACGAGATACGTTTCTACGGAAACGATAGGATTTTCTTTTGGGAGTCGAGTATCTCTTTTCCGATGCATTATTCCTCCTTTACTGTATCTATTCCTCCTTTACTGCATCCCTCGCTCCCTCACATTGACGAATTAACACACAATTTGCGTCCATATGATATAGTCTGGATTTCCTGCATTGTCCTTCTAAATTGAGATACGTTTCTACGGAAACGATAGGATTTCCTTTGGGGTTCCACGTATCTCTTTTCCGATGCATTATTCCTCCTTTACTGCATTTCTCGCTCCCTCACATTGACAAATTAACACACAATTTGCGTCCATATGAAATACTCTGGATTCCCTGCATTGTCCTTCTAAATCGAGATACATTTCTACGGAAACGAAAGGATTTTCTTTGGGGTTCCGTGTATCGCTTATCTGATGAATTTTTCCTCCTTTACTGCATCCCTCGATCCCTCACATTGACGAATTAACACACAATTTGCGTCCATATGAAATACTCTGGATTCCCTGCATTGTCCTTTCTAAATCGAGATATGTTTCTACGGAAACGATAGGATTTTCTTTGGGGTTCCGAGTATCTCTTTTCCGATGCATTATTCCTCCTTTACTGCATCCCTCGCTAACTCACATTGACGAATTAACACACAATTTGCGTCCATATGAAATACTCTGGATTCCCTGCATTGTCCTTCTAAATCGAGATACGTTTCTACGGAAACGATAGGATTTTCTTTGGGGTTCCGAGTATCTCTTTTCCGATGCATTATTCCTCCTTTACTGCATCCCTCGCTCCCTCACATTGACGAATTAACTCACAATTTGCGTCCACATGAAATACTCTGGATTCCCTGCATTGTCCTCCTAAACTGAGATACGTTTCTACGGAAACGACAGGATTTTCTTTGGGGTTCCGAGTATCTCTTTTCCGATGCATTATTCCTCCTTTACTGCATCCCTCGCTCCCTCACATTGCCGAATTAACACACAAATTGCGTCCATATGAAACACTCTGGGTTCCCTGCATTATCTTTCTAAATCGAGATACGTTTCTACGGAAACGATAGGATTTTCTTTTGGGAGTCGAGTATCTCTTTTCCGATGCATTATTCCTCCTTTACTGCATCCCTCGCTCCCTCACATTGACGAATTAACACACAATTTGCGTCCATATGAAATACTCTCGATTCCCTGCTTTGTCCTTCTAAATGGAGATTGGTTTCTACGGAAACGATAGGATTTTCTTTGGGGTTCCGAGTATCTCTTTTCCGATGCATTATTCCTCCTTTACTGCATCCCTCGCTCCCTCACATTGACGAATTAACACACAATTTGCGTCCATATGAAATACTCTGGGTTCCCTGCATTATCTTTCTAAAACGAGATGCGTTTCTACGGAAACGATAGGATTTACTTTTGGGAGTCGAGTATCTCTTTTCCGATGCATTATTCCTCCTTTACTGCATCCCTCGCTCCCTCACATTGACGAATTAACACACAATTTGCGTCCATATGATATAGTCTGGATTTCCTGCATTGTCCTTCTAAATTGAGATACGTTTCTATGGAAACGAAAGGATTTTCTTTGGGGTTCCGCGTATCTCTTTTCCGATGCATTATTCCTCCTTTACTGCATTTCTCGCTCCCTCACATTGACAAATTAACACACAATTTGCGTCCATATGAAATACTCTGGATTCCCTGCATTGTCCTTCTAAATCGAGATACATTTCTACGGAAACGATAGGATTTTCTTTGGGGTTCCGTGTATCGCTTATCTGATGAATTTTTCCTCCTTTACTGCATCCCTCGCTCCCTCACATTGACGAATTAACACACAATTTGCGTCCATATGGAATACTCTGGATTCCCTGCATTGTCCTTTCTAAATCGAGATATGTTTCTACGGAAACGATAGGATTTTCTTTGGGGTTCCGAGTATCTCTTTTCCGATGCATTATTCCTCCTTTACTGCATCCCTCGCTAACTCACATTGACGAATTAACACTCAATTTGCGTCCATATGAAATACTCTGGATTCCCTGCATTATCTTTCTAAAAAGAGATACGTTTCTACGGAAACGATAGGATTTTCTTTTGGGAGTCGAGTATCTCTTTTCCGATGCATTATTCCTCCTTTACTGCATCTATTCCTCCTTTACTGCATCCCTCGCTCCCTCACATTGACGAATTAACACACAATTTGCATCCATATGAAATACTCTGGATTCCCTGCATTGTCCTTCTTAATCGAGATACGTTTCTACGGAAACGATAGGATTTTCTTTGGGGTTCCGAGTATCTCTTTTCCGATGCATTATTCCTCCTTTACTGCATCCCTCGCTCCCTCACATTGACGAATTAACACACAATTTGCGTCCATATGAAATACTCTGGGTCCCTGCATTATCTTTCTAAAACGAGATACGTTTCTACGGAAACGATAGGATTTTCTTTTGGGAGTCTAGTATCTCTTTTCCGATGCATTATTCCTCCTTTACTGCATCCCTCGCTCCCTCACATTGACGAATTAACACACAATTTGCGTCCATATGAAATACTCTGGGTCCCTGCATTATCTTTCTAACACGAGATACGTTTCTACGGAAACGATAGGATTTTCTTTTGGGAGTCTAGTATCTCTTTTCCGATGCATTATTCCTCCTTTACTGCATCCCTCGCTCCCTCACATTGACGAATTAACACACAATTTGCGTCCATATGATATAGTCTGGATTCCCTGCATTGTCCTTCTAAAATGAAATACGTTTCTACGGAAACGATAGGATTTTCTTTGGGGTTCCGAGTATTTCTTTTCCAATGCATTATTCCTCCTTTACTGCATTTCTCGCTCCCTCACATTGACGAATTAACACACAATTTGCGTCCATATGGAATACTCTGGATTCCCTGCATTGTCCTTCTAAATCGAGATACGTTTCAACGGAAACGATAGTATTTTCTTTGGGGTTCCGAGTATCTCTTTTCCGATGCATTATTCCCCCTTTACTAAATCCCTCGCTCCCTCACATTGACGAATTAACACACAATTTGCGTCCATATGAAATACTCAGGATTCCCTGCATTGTCCTTCTAAATCGAGATACGTTTCTACGGAAACGATAGGATTTTCTTTGGGGTTCCGAGTATCTCTTTTCCGATGCACTATTCCTCCTTTACTGCATCCCTCGCTCCCTCACATTGCCGAATTAACACACAAATTCCGTCCATATGAAATACTCTGGGTTCCCTGCATTATCTTTCTAAATCGAGATACGTTTCTACGGAAACGATAGGATTTTCTTTTGGGAGTCGAGTATCTCTTTTCCGATGCATTATTCCTCCTTTACTGCATCCCTCGCTTCCTCACATTGTCGAATTAACAAACAATTTGCGTCCATATGAAATACTGTGGATTCCCAGCATTGTCCTTCTAAATCCAGATACGTTTCTACGGAAACGATAGGATTTTCTGTGGGGTTCCGAGTTTCTCTTTTCCGATGCATTATTCCTCCTTTACTGCATCCCTCGCACCCTCACATTGACGAATTAACACACAATTTGCGTCCATATGAAATACTCTGTGTTCCCTGCATAATCTTTCTAAAACGAGATACGTTTCTACGGAAACGATAGGATTTTCTTTTGGGAGTCGAGTATCTCTTTTCCGATGCATTATTCCTCCTTTACTGCATCTATTCCTCCTTTACTGCATCCCTCGCTCCCTCACATTGACGAATTAACACACAATTTGCGTCCATATGATATAGTCTGGATTTCCTGCATTGTCCTTCTAAATTGAGATACGTTTCTACGGAAACGATAGGATTTCCTTTGGGGTTCCACGTATCTCTTTTCCGATGCATTATTCCTCCTTTACTGCATTTCTCGCTCCCTCACATTGACAAATTAACACACAATTTGCGTCCATATGAAATACTCTGGATTCCCTGCATTGTCCTTCTAAATCGAGATACATTTCTACGGAAACGAAAGGATTTTCTTTGGGGTTCCGTGTATCGCTTATCTGATGAATTTTTCCTCCTTTACTGCATCCCTCGATCCCTCACATTGACGAATTAACACACAATTTGCGTCCATATGAAATACTCTGGATTCCCTGCATTGTCCTTTCTAAATCGAGATATGTTTCTACGGAAACGATAGGATTTTCTTTGGGGTTCCGAGTATCTCTTTTCCGATGCATTATTCCTCCATTACTGCATCCCTCGCTAACTCACATTGACGAATTAACACACAATTTGCGTCCATATGAAATACTCTGGATTCCCTGCATTGTCCTTCTAAATCGAGATACGTTTCTACGGAAACGATAGGATTTTCTTTGGGGTTCCGAGTATCTCTTTTCCGATGCATTATTCCTCCTTTACTGCATCCCTCGCTCCCTCACATTGACGAATTTACTCACAATTTGCGTCCACATGAAATACTCTGGATTCCCTGCATTGTCCTTCTAAACTGAGATACGTTTCTACGGAAACGACAGGATTTTCTTTGGGGTTCCGAGTATCTCTTTTCCGATGCATTATTCCTCCTTTACTGCATCCCTCGCTCCCTCACATTGCCGAATTAACACACAAATTGCGTCCATATGAAACACTCTGGGTTCCCTGCATTATCTTTCTAAATCGAGATACGTTTCTAGGGAAACGATAGGATTTTCTTTTGGGAGTCGAGTATCTCTTTTCCGATGCATTATTCCTCCTTTACTGCATCCCTCGCTCCCTCACATTGACGAATTAACACACAATTTGCGTCCATATGAAATACTCTCGATTCCCTGCTTTGTCCTTCTAAATGGAGATTGGTTTCTACGGAAACGATAGGATTTTCTTTGGGGTTCCGAGTATCTCTTTTCCGATGCATTATTCCTCCTTTACTGCATCCCTCGCTCCCTCACATTGACGAATTAACACACAATTTGCGTCCATATGAAATACTCTGGGTTCCCTGCATTATCTTTCTAAAACGAGATGCGTTTCTACGGAAACGATAGGATTTACTTTTGGGAGTCGAGTATCTGTTTTCCGATGCATTATTCCTCCTTTACTGCATCCCTCGCTCCCTCACATTGACGAATTAACACACAATTTGCGTCCATATGATATAGTCTGGATTTCCTGCATTGTCCTTCTAAATTGAGATACGTTTCTATGGAAACGAAAGGATTTTCTTTGGGGTTCCGCGTATCTCTTTTCCGATGCATTATTCCTCCTTTACTGCATTTCTCGCTCCCTCACATTGACAAATTAACACACAATTTGCGTCCATATGAAATACTCTGGATTCCCTGCATTGTCCTTCTAAATCGAGATACATTTCTACGGAAACGATAGGATTTTCTTTGGGGTTCCGTGTATCGCTTATCTGATGAATTTTTCCTCCTTTACTGCATCCCTCGCTCCCTCACATTGACGAATTAACACACAATTTGCGTCCATATGGAATACTCTGGATTCCCTGCATTGTCCTTTCTAAATCGAGATATGTTTCTACGGAAACGATAGGATTTTCTTTGGGGTTCCGAGTATCTCTTTTCCGATGCATTATTCCTCCTTTACTGCATCCCTCGCTAACTCACATTGACGAATTAACACTCAATTTGCGTCCATATGAAATACTCTGGATTCCCTGCATTGTCCTTCTAAATGGAGATACGTTTCTACGGAAACGATAGGATTTTCTTTGGGGTTCCGAGTATCTCTTTTCCGATGCATTATTCCTCCTATACTGCATCCCTCGCTCACTCACATTGACGAATTAACTCACAATTTGCGTCCACATGAAATACTCTGGATTCCCTGCATTGTCCTTCTAAACTGAAATACGTTTCTACGGAAACGACAGGATTTTCTTTGGGGTTCCGAGTATCTCTTTTCCGATGCATTATTCCTCCTTTACTGCATCCCTCGCTCCCTCACATTGCCGAATTAACACACAAATTGCGTCCATGTGAAACACTCTGGGTTCCCTGCATTATCTTTCTAAATCGAGATACGTTTCTACGGAAACGATAGGATTTTCTTTTGGGAGTCGAGTATCTCTTTTCCGATGCATTATTCCTCCTTTACTGCATCCCTCGCTCCCTCACATTGACGAATTAACACACAATTTGGGTCCATATGAAATACTCTCGATTCCCTGCTTTGTCCTTCTAAATGGAGATACGTTTCTACGGAAACGATAGGATTTTCTTTGGGGTTCCGAGGATCTCTTTTCCGATGCATTATTCCTCCTTTACTGCATCCCTCGTTCCCTCACATTGACGAATTAACACACAATTTGCGTCCATATGAAATACTCTGGATTCCCTGCATTGTCCTTCCAAATCGAGATACGTTTCTACGGAAACGATAGGATTTTCTTTGGGGTTCCACGTATCTCTTTTCCGATGCATTATTCCTCCTTTACTGCATCCCTCGCTTCCTCACATTGACGAATTAACACACAATTTGCGTCCATATAAAATACTCTGGATTCCCTGCATTGTCCTTCTAAATCGAGATACGTTTCTACGGAAACGATAGGATTTTCTTTGGGGTTCCGAGTATCTCTTTTCCGATGCATTATTCCTCCTTTACTGCATCCCTCTCTCCCTCACATTGACGAATTAACACACAATTTGCGTCCATATGAAATACTGTGGATTCCCTGCATTGTCCTTCTAAATCGAGATACGTTTCTACGGAAACGATAGGATTTTCTTTGGGGTTCCGAGTATCTATTTTTCGATGCATTATTCCTCCTTTACTGCATCCCTCGCTCCCTCAGATTGACGAATTAACACACAATTTGCGTCCATATGAAATACTCTGGATTCCTTGCATTGTCCTTCTAAATCGAGATACGTTTATACGGAAACGATAGGATTTTCTGTGGGGTTCCGAGTATCTCTTTTCCGATGCATTATTCCTCCTTTACTGCATCCCTCGGTCCCTCACATTGACGAATTAACAGACAATTTGCGTCCATATGAAATACTCTGGGTTCCCTGCATTATCTTTCTAAAAAGAGATACGTTTCTACGGAAACGATAGGATTTTCTTTTGGGAGTCGAGTATCTCTTTTCCGATGCATTATTCCTCCTTTACTGCATCTATTCCTCCTTTACTGCATCCCTCGCTCCCTCACATTGACGAATTAACACACAATTTGCATCCATATGAAATACTCTGGATTCCCTGCATTGTCCTTCTTAATCGAGATACGTTTCTACGGAAACGATAGGATTTTCTTTGGGGTTCCGAGTATCTCTTTTCCGATGCATTATTCCTCCTTTACTGCATCCCTCGCTCCCTCACATTGACGAATTAACACACAATTTGCGTCCATATGAAATACTCTGGGTCCCTGCATTATCTTTCTAAAACGAGATACGTTTCTACGGAAACGATAGGATTTTCTTTTGGGAGTCTAGTATCTCTTTTCCGATGCATTATTCCTCCTTTACTGCATCCCTCGCTCCCTCACATTGACGAATTAACACACAATTTGCGTCCATATGAAATACTCTGGGTCCCTGCATTATCTTTCTAACACGAGATACGTTTCTACGGAAACGATAGGATTTTCTTTTGGGAGTCTAGTATCTCTTTTCCGATGCATTATTCCTCCTTTACTGCATCCCTCGCTCCCTCACATTGACGAATTAACACACAATTTGCGTCCATATGATATAGTCTGGATTCCCTGCATTGTCCTTCTAAATTGAAATACGTTTCTACGGAAACGATAGGATTTTCTTTGGGGTTCCGAGTATTTCTTTTCCAATGCATTATTCCTCCTTTACTGCATTTCTCGCTCCCTCACATTGACGAATTAACACACAATTTGCGTCCATATGGAATACTCTGGATTCCCTGCATTGTCCTTCTAAATCGAGATACGTTTCAACGGAAACGAAAGTATTTTCTTTGGGGTTCCGAGTATCTCTTTTCCGATGCATTATTCCCCCTTTACTAAATCCCTCGCTCCCTCACATTGACGAATTAACACACAATTTGCGTCCATATGAAATACTCAGGATTCCCTGCATTGTCCTTCTAAATCGAGATACGTTTCTACGGAAACGATAGGATTTTCTTTGGGGTTCCGAGTATCTCTTTTCCGATGCACTATTCCTCCTTTACTGCATCCCTCGCTCCCTCACATTGCCGAATTAACACACAAATTCTGTCCATATGAAATACTCTGGGTTCCCTGCATTATCTTTCCAAATCGAGATACGTTTCTACGGAAACGATAGGATTTTCTTTTGGGAGTCGAGTATCTCTTTTCCGATGCATTATTCCTCCTTTACTGCATCCCTCGCTTCCTCACATTGTCGAATTAACAAACAATTTGCGTCCATATGAAATACTGTGGATTCCCAGCATTGTCCTTCTAAATCCAGATACGTTTCTACGGAAACGATAGGATTTTCTGTGGGGTTCCGAGTTTCTCTTTTCCGATGCATTATTCCTCCTTTACTGCATCCCTCGCACCCTCACATTGACTAATTAACACACAATTTGCGTCCATATGAAATACTCTGTGTTCCCTGCATTATCTTTCTAAAACGAGATACGTTTCTACGGAAACGATAGGATTTTGTTTTGGGAGTCGAGTATCTCTTTTCCGATGCATTATTCCTCCTTTACTGCATCTATTCCTCCTTTACTGCATCCCTCGCTCCCTCACATTGACGAATTAACACACAATTTGCGTCCATATGATATAGTCTGGATTTCCTGCATTGTCCTTCTAAATTGAGATACGTTTCTACGGAAACGATAGGATTTCCTTTGGGGTTCCACGTATCTCTTTTCCGATGCATTATTCCTCCTTTACTGCATTTCTCGCTCCCTCACATTGACAAATTAACACACAATTTGCGTCCATATGAAATACTCTGGATTCCCTGCATTGTCCTTCTAAATCGAGATACATTTCTACGGAAACGAAAGGATTTTCTTTGGGGTTCCGTGTATCGCTTATCTGATGAATTTTTCCTCCTTTACTGCATCCCTCGATCCCTCACATTGACGAATTAACACACAATTTGCGTCCATATGAAATACTCTGGATTCCCTGCATTGTCCTTTCTAAATCGAGATATGTTTCTACGGAAACGATAGGATTTTCTTTGGGGTTCCGAGTATCTCTTTTCCGATGCATTATTCCTCCTTTACTGCATCCCTCGCTAACTCACATTGACGAATTAACACACAATTTGCGTCCATATGAAATACTCTGGATTCCCTGCATTGTCCTTCTAAATCGAGATACGTTTCTACGGAAACGATAGGATTTTCTTTGGGGTTCCGAGTATCTCTTTTCCGATGCATTATTCCTCCTTTACTGCATCCCTCGCTCCCTCACATTGACGAATTAACTCACAATTTGCGTCCACATGAAATACTCTGGATTCCCTGCATTGTCCTTCTAAACTGAGATACGTTTCTACGGAAACGACAGGATTTTCTTTAGGGTTCCGAGTATCTCTTTTCCGATGCATTATTCCTCCTTTACTGCATCCCTCGCTCCCTCACATTGCCGAATTAACACACAAATTGCGTCCATATGAAACACTCTGGGTTCCCTGCATTATCTTTCTAAATCGAGATACGTTTCTACGGAAACGATAGGATTTTCTTTTGGGAGTCGAGTATCTCTTTTCCGATGCATTATTCCTCCTTTACTGCATCCCTCGCTCCCTCACATTGACGAATTAACACACAATTTGCGTCCATATGAAATACTCTCGATTCCCTGCTTTGTCCTTCTAAATGGAGATTGGTTTCTACGGAAACGATAGGATTTTCTTTGGGGTTCCGAGTATCTCTTTTCCGATGCATTATTCCTCCTTTACTGCATCCCTCGCTCCCTCACATTGACGAATTAACACACAATTTGCGTCCATATGAAATACTCTGGATTCCCTGCATTGTCCTTCCAAATCGAGATACGTTTCTACGGAAACGATAGGATTTTCTTTGGGGTTCCACGTATCTCTTTTCCGATGCATTATTCCTCCTTTACTGCATCCCTCGCTTCCTCACATTGACGAATTAACACACAATTTGCGTCCATATAAAATACTCTGGATTCCCTGCATTGTCCTTCTAAATCGAGATACGTTTCTACGGAAACGATAGGATTTTCTTTGGGGTTCCGAGTATCTCTTTTCCGATACATTATTCCTCCTTTACTGCATCCCTCTCTCCCTCACATTGACGAATTAACACACAATTTGCGTCCATATGAAATACTGTGGATTCCCTGCATTGTCCTTCCTAATCGAGATACGTTTCTACGGAAACGATAGGATTTTCTTTGGGGTTCCGAGTATCTATTTTCCGATGCATTATTCCTCCTTTACTGCATCCCTCGCTCCCTCACATTGACGAATTAACACACAATTTGCGTCCATATGAAATACACTGGATTCCTTGCATTGTCCTTCTAAATCGAGATACGTTTATACGGAAACGATAGGATTTTCTGTGGGGTTCCGAGTATCTCTTTTCCGATGCATTATTCCTCCTTTACTGCATCCCTCGGTCCCTCACATTGACGAATTAACAGACAATTTGCGTCCATATGAAATACTCTGGGTTCCCTGCATTATCTTTCTAAAAAGAGATACGTTTCTACGGAAACGATAGGATTTTCTTTTGGGAGTCGAGTATCTCTTTTCCGATGCATTATTCCTCCTTTACTGCATCTATTCCTCCTTTACTGCATCCCTCGCTCCCTCACATTGACGAATTAACACACAATTTGCGTCCATATGAAATACTCTGGATTCCCTGCATTGTCCTTCTCAATCGAGATACGTTTCTACGGAAACGATAGGATTATCTTTGGGGTTCCGAGTATCTCTTTTCCGATGCATTATTCCTCCTTTACTGCATCCCTCGCTCCCTCACATTGACGAATTAACACACAATTTGCGTCCATATGAAATACTCTGGGTCCCTCCATTATCTTTCTAAAACGAGATACGTTTCTACGGAAACGATAGGATTTTCTTTTGGGAGTCTAGTATCTCTTTTCCGATGCATTATTCCTCCTTTACTGCATCCCTCGCTCCCTCACATTGACGAATTAAAACACAATTTGCGTCCATATGATATAGTCTGGATTCCCTGCATTGTCCTTCTAAATTGAGATACGTTTCTACGGAAACGATAGGATTTTCTTTGGGGTTCCGAGTATTTCTTTTCCAATGCATTTTTCCTCCTTTACTGCATCCCTAGCTCCCTCACATTGACGAATTAACACACAATTTGCGTCCATATGGAGTACTCTGGATTCCCTGCATTGTCCTTCTAAATCGAGATACGTTTCAACGGAAACGATAGGATTTTCTTTGGGGTTCCGAGTATCTCTTTTCCGATGCATTATTCCCCCTTTACTAAATCCCTCGCTCCCTCACATTGACGAATTAACACACAATTTGCGTCCATACGAAATACTCAGGATTCCCTGCATTGTCCTTCTAAATCGAGATACGTTTCTACGGAAACGATAGGATTTTCTTTGGGGTTCCGAGTATCTCTTTTCCGATGCATTATTCCTCCATTACTGCATCCCTCGCTCCCTCACATTGCCGAATTGACACACAAATTCCGTCCATATGAAATACTCTGGGTTCCCTGCATTATCTTTCTAAATCGAGATACGTTTCTACGGAAACGATAGGATTTTCTTTTGGGAGTCGAGTATCTCTTTTCCGATGCATTATTCCTCCTTTACTGCATCCCTCGCTTCCTCACATTGTCGAATTAACACACAATTTGCGTCCATATGTAATACTGTGGATTCCCTGCATTGTCTTTCTAAATCCAGATACGTTTCTACGGAAACGATAGGATTTTCTGTGGGGTTCCGAGTTTTTCTTTTCCGATGCATTATTCCTCCTTTACTGCATCCCTCGCACCCTCACATTGACGAATTAACACACAATTTGCGTCCATATGAAATACTCTGTGTTCCCTGCATTATCTTTCTAAAACGAGATACGTTTCTACGGAAACGATAGGATTTTCTTTTGGGAGTCGAGTATCTCTTTTCCGATGCATTATTCCTCCTTTACTGCATCTATTCCTCCTTTACTGCATCCCTCGCTCCCTCACATTGACGAATTAACACACAATTTGCGTCCATATGATATACTCCGGATACCCTGCATTGTCCTTCTATATCGAGATACGTTTCTACGGAAACGATAGGATTTTCTTTGGGGTTCCGAGTATCTCTTTTCCGATGCATTATTCCTCCTTTACTGCATCCCTCGCTCCCTCACATTGACGAATTAACACACAATTTGCGTCCATATGAAATACTCTGTATTCCCTGCATTGTCCTTCTAAATTGAGATACGTTTCTATGGAAACAATAGGATTTTCTTTGGGGTTCCGAGTATCTCTTTTCCGATGCATTATTCCTCTTTTACTGCATCCCTCGCTCCCTCACATTGACGAATTAACACACAATTTGCGTCCATATGAAATACTCTGGATTCCCTGCATTGTTCTTCTAAATCGAGATACGTTTCTACGGAAACGAAAGGATTTTCTTTGGGGTTCCGAGTATCTCTTTTCCGATGCATTATTCCTCCTTCACTGCATCCCTCGCTCCCGCACATTGACGAATTAACACACAATTTGCGTCCATATGAAATACTCTGGATTCCCTGCATTGTCCTTCTAAATCGAGATACGTTTCTACGGAAACGAAAGGATTTTCTTTGGGGTTCCGAGTATCTCTTTTCCGATGCATTATTCCTCCCTTACTCCATCCCTGGCCCCCTCACATTGACGAATTAATACACAATTTGCGTCCATATGAAATACTCTGGTTTCCCTTCATTGTCCTTCTGAATCGAGATACGTTTCTACGGAAACGATTGGATTTTCTTTGGGGTTCCGAGTATCTCTTTTCCGATGCATTATTCCTCCTTTACTGCATCCCTCGCTCCCTCACATTGACGAATTAACACACAATTTGCGTCCATATGAAATACTCTGGATTCCCTACATTGTCCTTCTTAATCGAGATACGTTTCTACGGAAACGATAGGATTTTCTTTGGGGTTCCGAGTATCTCTTTTCCGATGCATTATTCCTCCTTTACTGCATCCCTCGCTCCCTCACATTGGCGAATTAACACACAATTTTCGTCCATATGAAATACTCTGGGTTCCCTGCATTATATTTCTAAAACGAGATACGTTTCTACGGAAACGATAGGATTTTCTTTTGGGAGTCGAGTATCTCTTTTCCGATGCATTATTCCTCCTTTACTGCATCCCTCGCTCCCTCACATTGACGAATTAACACACAATTTGCGTCCATATGATATAGTCTGGATTCCCTGCATTGTCCTTCTAAATTGAGATACGTTTCTACGGAAACGATAGGATTTTCTTTGGGGTTCCGAGTATCTCTTTTCCAATGCATTATTCCTCCTTTACTGCTTTTCTCGCTCCCTCACATTGACGAATTAACACACAATTTGCGTCCATATGAAATACTCTGGATTCCCTGCATTGTCCTTCTAAATCGAGATACGTTTCTACGGAAACGATAGGATTTTCTTTGGGGTTCCGTGTATCGCTTATCCGATGCATTTTTCCTCCTTTACTGCATCCCTCGCTCCCTCACATTGACGAATTAACACACAATTTGCGTCCATATGGAATACTCTGGATTCCCTGCATTGTCCTTCTAAATCGAGATACGTTTCTACGGAAACGATAGGATTTTCTTTGGGGTTCCGAGCATCTCTTTTCCGATGCATTATTCCTCCTTTACTGCATCCCTCGCTCCCTCACATTGACGAATTAACACACAATTTGCGTCCATATGAAATACTCTGGATTCCCTGCATTGTCCTTCTAAATCGAGATACGTTTCTACGGAAACGATAGGATTTTCTTTGGGGTTCCGTGTATCTCTTTTCCGATGCATTATTCCTCCTTCACTGCATCCCTCGCTCCCTCACATTGACGAATTATTACACAATTTGCGTCCATATGAAATACTCTGGATTCCGTGCATTGTCCTTCTAAATCGAGATACGTTTCTACGGAAACGGGAAGATTTTCTTTGGGGTTCCGAGTATCTCTTTTCCGATGCATTATTCCTCCTTTACTGCATTCCTCGCTCCCTCACATTGACGATGTAACACACAATTTACGTCCATATGAAATACTCTGGTTTCCCTGCATTGTCCTTCTAAATCGAGATACGTTTCTACGGAAATGAAAGGATTTTCTTTGGGGTTCCGAGTATCTCCTTTCCGATGCATTATTCCTCCTTTACTGCATCCCTCGCTCCCTCACATTGACGAATTAACACACAATTTGCGTCCATATGAAATACTCTGGATTCCCTGCATTGTCCTTCTAAATCGAGATACGTTTCTATGGAAACGATAGGATTTTCTTTGGGGTTCCGAGTATCTCTTTTCCGATGCATTATTCCTCCTTTACTGCATCCCTCGCTCCCTCACATTGACGAATTAACACACAAATTGCGTCCATCTGAAATACACTGGGTTCCCTGCATTGTCCTTCTAAATCGGGATTCGTTTCTACGGAAACGATAGGCTTTTCTTTGGGGTTCCGAGTATCTCTTTTCCGATGCATTATTCCTCCTTTACTGCATCCCTCGCTCCCTCACATTGACGAATTAACACACAATTTGCGTCCATATGAAATACTCTGGATTCCCTGCATTGTCCTTCTAAATCGAGATACGTTTCTACGGAAACGATAGGATATTCTTTGGGGTTCCGAGTATCTCTCTTCCGATGTATTATTCCTCCTTTACTGCATCCCTCGCTGCCTCACATTGACGAATTAACACACAATTAACGTCCATATGAAATACTCTGGATTCCCTGCATTATCCTTCTAAATCGAGATACGTTTCTACGGAAACGATAGGATTTTCTTTGGGGTTCCAAGTATCTCTTTTCCGATACATTATTCCTCCTTTACTGCATCCCTCGCTCCCTCACATTAACCAATTAACACACAATTTGCGTCCATATGAAATACTCTGGATTCCCTGCATTGTCCTTCTAAATCGAGATATGTTTCTACGGAAACGATAGGATTTTCTTTGGGGTTCCGAGTATCTCTTTTCTGATGCATTATTCCTCCTTTACTGCATACCTCGCTCCCTCACATTGACAAATTAACACACAATTTGCGTCCATATGAAATTCTCTGGATTCCCGGCATTGTCCTTCTAAATCGGGATTCGTTTCTACGGAAACGATAGGATTTTCTTTGGGGTTCCGAGCATCTCTTTTCCGATGCATTATTCCTCCTTTACTGCATCCCTCGCTCCCTCACATTGACGAATTAACACACAATTTGCGTCCATATGAAATACTCTGGATTCCCTGCATTGTCCTTGTAAATCGAGATACGTTTCTATGGAATCGATAGGATTTTCTTTGGGGTTCCGAGTATCTCTTTGCCGATGCATTATTCCTCCTTTACTGCATTCCTCGCTCCCTCACATTGACGAATTAACACACAATTTGCGTCCATATGAAATAATCTGGATTCCCTGCATTGTCCTTCTAAATCGAGATACGTTTCTACGGAAACGATAGGATTTTCTTTGGGGTTCCGAGTATCTCTTTTCCGATGCATTATTCCTCCTTTACTGCATCCCTCGCTCCCTCACATTGACGAATTAACACACAATTTGCGTCCATATGAAATACTCTGGATTCCCTGTATTGTCCTTCTAAATCGAGATACGTTTCTACGGAAAAGATAGGATTTTCTTTGGGGTTTCGAGTATCTCTTTTTCGATGCATTATTCCTCCTTTACTGCATCCCTCGCTCCCTCACATTGACGAATTAACACAATTTGCGTCCATATGAAATACTCTGGATTCCCTGCATTGTACTCCTAAATCGAGATACTTTTCTACGGAAACGATAGGATTTTCTTTGGGGTTCCGAGTATCTCTTTTCCGATGCATTATTCCTCCTTCACTGCATCCCTCGCTCCCTCACATTGACGAATTAACACACAATTTGCGTCCATATGAAATACTCTGGATTCCCTGCATTGTCCTTCTAAATCGAGATACGTTTCTACGGAAACGAGAGGATTTTCCTTGGGGTTCCGAGTATCTCTTTTCCGATGCATTATTCCTCCTTGACTGCATCCCTCGCTCCCTCACATTGAAGAATTAACACACAATTTGCGTCCATATGAAATACTCTGGGTTCCCTGCATTGACCTTCTAAATCGGGATTCGTTTCTACGGAAACGATAGGATTTTCTTTGGGGTTCCGAGTATCTCTTTTCCGATGCATTATTCCTCCTTTACTGCATCCCTCGCTCCCTCACATTGACGAATTAACACACAATTTGCGTCCATATGAAATACTCTGGATTCCCTGCATTGTCCTTCTAAATCGAGATACGTTTCTACGGAAACGATAGGATTTTCTTTGGGGTTCCGAGTATCTCTTTTCCGATGCATTATTCCTCCTTTACTGCATCCCTCGCTGCCTCACATTGACGAATTAACACACAATTTGCGTCCATATGAAATACTCTGGATTCCCTGCATTGTCCTTCTAAATCGAGATACGTTTCTACGGAAACGATAGGATTTTCTTTGGGGTTCCAAGTATCTCTTTTCCGATACATTATTCCTCCTTTACTGCATCCCTCGCCCCCTCACATTGGCCAATTAACACACAATTTGCGTCCATATGAAATTCTCTGGATTCCCTGCATTGTCCTTCTAAATCGGGATTCGTTTCTACGTAACGATAGGATTTTCTTTATGGTTCCGAGTATCTGTTTTCCGATGCATTATTCCTCCTTTACTGCATCCCTCGCTCCCTCACATTGACGAATTAACACACAATTTGCGTCCATATGAAATACTCTGGATTCCCTGCATTGTCCTTGTAAATCGAGATACGTTTCTATGGAATCGATAGGATTTTCTTTGGGGTTCCGAGTATCTCTTTGCCGATGCATTACCCTCCTTTACTGCATCCCTCGCTCCCTCACATTGACGAATTATCACACAATTTGCGTCCATATGAAATACTCTGGATTCCCTGCATTGTCCTTCTAAATCGAGATACGTTTCTATGGAAACGATAGGATTTTCTTTGGGGTTCCGAGTATCTCCTTTCCGATGCATTATTCCTCCTTTACTGCATCCCTCGCTCCCTCACATTGACGAATTAACACACAATTTGCGTCCATATGAAATACTCTGGATTCCCTGCATTGTCCTTCTAAATCGAGATACGTTTCTACGGAAACGAGAGGATTTTCTTTGGGGTTCCGAGTATCTCTTTTCCGATGCATACTTCCTCCTTTACTGCATCCCTCGCTCCCTCACATTGACGAATTAACACACAATTTGCGTCCATATGAAATACTGTGGACTCCCTGCATTGTCCTCCTAAATCGAGATACGTTTCTACGGAAACGATAGGATTTTCTTTGGGGTTCCGAGTATCTCTTTTCCGATGCATTATTCCTCCTTTACTGCATCCCTCGCTCCCTCACATTAACGAATTAACACACAATTTGCGTCCATATGAAATACTCTGGATTCGCTGCATTGTCCTTCTAAATCGAGATACGTTTCTACGGAAACGATAGGATTTTCTTTGGGGTTCCGAGTATCTCTTTTCCGATGCATTATTCCTCCTTTACTGCATCCCTCGCTCCCTCACATTGACGAATTAACACACAATTTGCGTCCATATGAAATACTCTGGATTCCCTGTATTGTCCTTCTAAATCGAGATACGTTTCTACGGAAAAGATAGGATTTTCTTTGGGGTTTCGAGTATCTCTTTTTCGATGCATTATTCCTCCTTTACTGCATCCCTCGCTCCCTCACATTGACGAATTAACACAATTTGCGTCCATATGAAATACTCTGGATTCCCTGCATTGTACTCCTAAATCGAGATACTTTTCTACGGAAACGATAGGATTTTCTTTGGGGTTCCGAGTATCTCTTTTCCGATGCATTATTCCTCCTTCACTGCATCCCTCGCTCCCTCACATTGACGAATTAACACACAATTTGCGTCCATATGAAATACTCTGGATTCCCTGCATTGTCCTTCTAAATCGAGATACGTTTCTACGGAAACGAGAGGATTTTCCTTGGGGTTCCGAGTATCTCTTTTCCGATGCATTATTCCTCCTTGACTGCATCCCTCGCTCCCTCACATTGAAGAATTAACACACAATTTGCGTCCATATGAAATACTCTGGGTTCCCTGCATTGACCTTCTAAATCGGGATTCGTTTCTACGGAAACGATAGGATTTTCTTTGGGGTTCCGAGTATCTCTTTTCCGATGCATTATTCCTCCTTTACTGCATCCCTCGCTCCCTCACATTGACGAATTAACACACAATTTGCGTCCATATGAAATACTCTGGATTCCCTGCATTGTCCTTCTAAATCGAGATACGTTTCTACGGAAACGATAGGATTTTCTTTGGGCTTCCGAGTATCTCTTTTCCGATGCATTATTCCTCCTTTACTGCATCCCTCGCTGCCTCACATTGACGAATTAACACACAATTTGCGTCCATATGAAATACTCTGGATTCCCTGCATTGTCCTTCTAAATCGAGATACGTTTCTACGGAAACGATAGGATTTTCTTTGGGGTTCCAAGTATCTCTTTTCCGATACATTATTCCTCCTTTACTGCATCCCTCGCCCCCTCACATTGGCCAATTAACACACAATTTGCGTCCATATGAAATTCTCTGGATTCCCTGCATTGTCCTTCTAAATCGCGATTCGTTTCTACGTAACGATAGGATTTTCTTTATGGTTCCGAGTATCTGTTTTCCGATGCATTATTCCTCCTTTACTGCATCCCTCGCTCCCTCACATTGACGAATTAACACACAATTTGCGTCCATATGAAATACTCTGGATTCCCTGCATTCTCCTTGTAAATCGAGATACGTTTCTATGGAATCGATAGGATTTTCTTTGGGGTTCCGAGTATCTCTTTGCCGATGCATTACCCTCCTTTACTGCATCCCTCGCTCCCTCACATTGACGAATTATCACACAATTTGCGTCCATATGAAATACTCTGGATTCCCTGCATTGTCCTTCTAAATCGAGATACGTTTCTATGGAAACGATAGGATTTTCTTTGGGGTTCCGAGTATCTCCTTTCCGATGCATTATTCCTCCTTTACTGCATCCCTCGCTCCCTCACATTGACGAATTAACACACAATTTGCGTCCATATGAAATACTCTGGATTCCCTGCATTGTCCTTCTAAATCGAGATACGTTTCTACGGAAACGAGAGGATTTTCTTTGGGGTTCCGAGTATCTCTTTTCCGATGCATACTTCCTCCTATACTGCATCCCTCGCTCCCTCACATTGACGAATTAACACACAATTTGCGTCCATATGAAATACTGTGGACTCCCTGCATTGTCCTCCTAAATCGAGATACGTTTCTACGGAAACGATAGGATTTTCTTTGGGGTTCCGAGTATCTCTTTTCCGATGCATTATTCCTCCTTTACTGCATCCCTCGCTCCCTCACATTAACGAATTAACACACAATTTGCGTCCATATGAAATACTCTGGATTCGCTGCATTGTCCTTCTAAATCGAGATACGTTTCTACGGAAACGATAGGATTTTCTTTGGGGTTCCGAGTATCTCTTTTCCGATGCATACTTCCTCCTTTACTGCATCCCTCGCTCCCTCACATTGACGAATTAACACACAATTTGCGTCCATATGAAATACTGTGGATTCCCTGCATTGTCCTTCTAAATCGAGATACGTTTCTACGGAAACGATAGGATTTTCTTTGGGGTTCCGAGTATCTCTTTTCCGATGCATACTTCCTCCTTTACTGCATCCCTCGCTCCCTCACATTGACGAAATAACACACAATTTGCGTCCATATGAAATACTCTGGTTTCCCTGCATTGTCCTTCTAAATCGAGATACGTTTCTACGGAAACGATAGGATTTTCTTTGGGGTTCCGAGTATCTCTTTTCCGATGCATTATTCCTCCTTTACTGCATCCCTCGCTCCCTCACATTGACGAATTAACACACAATTTGCGTCCATATGAAATACTCTGGATTCCATGCATTCTCCTTCTAAATCGAGATACGTTTCTATGGAAATGATAGCATTTTCTTTGGGGTTCCGAGTATCTCTTTTCCGATGCATTATTCCGCCTTTACAGCATCCATCGCTCCCTCACATTGACGAATTAACACACAAATTGCGTCCATATGAAATACTCTGGGTTCCCTGCATTGTCCTTCTAAATCAAGATACGTTTCTACGGAAACGATAGGATTTTCTTTGGGGTTCCGAGTATCTCTTTACCGATACATTATTCCTCCTTTACTGCATCCCTCGGTCCCTCACATTGACGAATTAACACACAATTTGCGTCCATATGAAATACTGTGTATTCCCTGCATTGTCCTCCTAAATCCAGATACGTTTCTACGGAAACGATAGGATTTTCTTTGGGGTTCCGAGTATCTCTTTACCGATACATTATTCCTCCTTTACTGCATCCCTCGCTCCCTCACATTGACGAATTAACACACAATTTGCGTCCATATGAAATACTGTGGATTCCCTGCATTGTCCTCCAAAATCCAGATACGTTTCTACGGAAACGATAGGATTTTCTTTGGGGTTCCGAGTATCTCTTTTCCGATGCATTATTCCTCCTTTACTGCATCCCTCGCTCCCTCACATTAACGAATTAACACACAATTTGCGTCCATATGAAATACTCTGGATTCCCTGCATTGTCTTTCTAAATCGAGATACGTTTCTATGGAAACGATAGGATTTTCTTTGGGGTTCCGAGTATCTCTTTTCCGATGCATTATTCCTCCTTCACTGCATCCCTCGCTCCCTCACATTGACGAATTAACACACAATTTGCGTCCATATGAAATACTCTGGATTCCCTGCATTGTCCTTCTAAATCGAGATACGTTTCTACGGAAACGGGAAGATTTTCTGTGGGGTTCCGAGTATCTCTTTTCCGATGCATTATTCCTCCTTTACTGCATCCCTCGCTCCCTCACATTGACGAATTAACAACAATTTGCGTCCATATGAAATACTCTGGTTTCCCTGCATTGTCCTTCTAAATCGAGATACGTTTCTACGGAAACGATAGGATTTTCTTTGGGGTTCCGAGTATCTCTTTTCCGATGCATTATTCCTCCTTTACTGCATCCCTCGCTCCCTCACATTGACGAATTAACACACAATTTGCGTCCATATGAAATACTCTGGATTCCCTGCATTGTCCTTCTAAATCGAGATACGTTTCTATGGAAACGATAGGATTTTCTTTGGGGTTCCGAATATCTCTTTTCCGATGCATTATTCCTCCTTTACTGCATCCCTCGCTCCCTCACATTGACGAATTAACACACAATTTGCGTCCATATGAAATACTCTGGATTCCCTGCATTGTCCTTCTAAATCGAGATACGTTTCTACGGAAACGATAGGATTTTCTTTGGGGTTCCGAGTATCTCTTTTCCGATGCATTATTCCTCCTTTACTGCATCCCTCGCTGCCTCACATTGACGAATTAACACACAATTTGCGTCCATATGAAATACTCTGGATTCCCTGCATTGTCCTTCTAAATCGAGATACGTTTCTACGGAAACGATAGGATTTTCTTTGGGGTTCCCAGTATCTCTTTTCCGATGCATTATTCCTCCTTTACTGCATCCCTCGCTGCCTCACATTGACGAATTAACACACAATTTGCGTCCATATGAAATACTCTGGATTCCCTGCATTGTCCTTCTAAATCGAGATACGTTTCTACGGAAACGATAAGATTTTCTTTGGGGTTCCAAGTATCTCTTTTCCGATACATTATTCCTCCTTTACTGCATCCCTCGCCCCCTCACATTGACCAATTAACACACAATTTGCGTCCATATGAAATACTCTGGATTCCCTGCATTGTCCTTCTAAATCGAGATATGTTTCTATGGAAACGATAGGATTTACTTTGGGGTTCCGAGTATCTCTTTTCTGATGCATTATTCCTCCTTTACTGCATACTTCTCTCCCTCACATTGACAAATTAACACAATATTTGCGTCCATATGAAATTCTCTGGACTCCCTGCATTGTCCTTCTAAATCGGGATTCGTTTCTACGGAAACGATAGGATTTTCTTTGGGGTTCCGAGTATCTCTTTTCCGATGCATTATTCCTCCTTTACTGCATCCCTCGCTCCCTCACATTGACGAATTGACACACAATTTGCGTCCATATGAAATACTCTGGATTCCCTTCATTGTCCTCCTAAATCGAGATACGTTTCTACGGAAACGATAGGATTTTCTTTGGGGTTCCGAGTATCTCTTTTCCGATGCATTATTCCTTCTTTACTGCATCCCTCGCTCCCTCACATTGACGAATTAACACACAATTTGCGTCCATATGAAATACTCTGGATTCCCTGCATTGTCCTTCTAAATCGAGATACGTTTCTACGGAAACGAGAGGATTTTCTTTGGGGTTCCGAGTATCTCTTTTCCGATGCATACTTCCTCCTTTACTGCATCCCTCGCTCCCTCACATTGACGAAATAACACACAATTTGCGTCCATATGAAATACTCTGGTTTCCCTGCATTGTCCTTCTAAATCGAGATACGTTTCTACGGAAACGATAGGATTTTCTTTGGTGTTCCGAGTATCTCTTTTCCGATGCATTATTCCTCCTTTACTGCATCCCTCGCTCCCTCACATTGACGAATTAACACACAACTTGCGTCCATATGAAATACTCTGGATTCCCTGCATTGTCCTTCTAAATCGAGATACGTTTCTATGGAAACGATAGGATTTTCTTTGGGGTTCCGAGTATCTCTTTTCCGATGCATTATTCCTCCTTTAC